>NW_027004336.1:0-5040 GCF_036934945.1 Oncorhynchus masou masou
GTGGTAGGAAAAACACAAAAGACCTCAAAAGAAACTCACCAAAAATAAACAAAAACAAAAAACAGAATACCACAAGAACTTCACCCGGAATCGACAAGAGCACACAGAACACTAGGGCAGGGTGCTAACATACAAACACAGAGCACAGAACTGAGGGAAACAAAGGGTTTAAATACAATCAGGGGAAACGAGACACAGGTGCAAACAATAATGGGGATCAAGGGAAAAACACAGGGACAAAAAGCACAATGGGGACATCTACTGACAAAAACCCGGAACAACCCTGGCCAAATCCTGACAGAATCCCCCCTAGGAACGGCTCCTGGACGTTCCTACCAGCTCTCTCAGGGTGGAGGACCCTGAACTGACGAATGAGGTCAGGGTCCAGGATGTCTTTGGCAGGAACCCAGGAGCGCTCCTCAGGACCGTAGCCTTCCCAGTCCACCAGATACTGCCAGGACCGCTGCACCCGGCGGAATCCAGTATCCGGTGGACGGATAAGCCGGCTGGCCTCCAATGACACGAGGCGGAGGGGGAGGTCTGTCTGCCGGGACAAGGGGAGAAAAAACAACAGGTTTTAACAATGACACATGAAATGTGGGATTAATCTTAAGGGATCTGGGTAAGTGTAGGCGATAAGAAACTGGGTTAACTCTCCTGGCAACCTTGAAGGGACCGATGTATTTTTGGGACAGCTTGCGAGACTCCACCCGTAGAGGTAAGTCTCTTGTGGAAAGCCAGACTCTCTGGCCGGGCGCAGGGTAGGCCCGGGACGGCGACGTCTGTTGGCTTGTTGTTGATACCTCTGTGAGGAACGCATCAGATTAAGACGGGTCTTCCTCCACATAAGCCGACAGCGTCTGACGCCAACCTCAAGGCTGAAGGCACTCTGACTTCTGCCTCCTGGTCCGGGAACAATGGAGGAGCATAGCCAAACTGACACTCGTGCGGGGACATACCAGTGGAGGAGGAGCGCAAGGTGTTGTGCGCGTATTCGGCCCAAACAATAAAGGATGACCATGTGGACGGGTTGTCACGAGTCATACATCGGAGGGTGGTTTCCAGCTCTTGATTCATCCTCTCTGTTTGGCCGTTGGACTCCGGATGGTACCCTGAAGATAGACTGGCAGAAGCCCCCATGAGTTGGCAGAAGGCCTTCCAAAACCTTGAGGCGAACTGGGGACCTCTGTCAGAAACCACATCTTGAGGAATGCCGAAGACTCGGAACACATGATTAATTACCAACTCAGCCGTTTCCTTGGCAGAAGGTAACTTAGTCAGAGGGACGAACCTGGCCGCCTTTGAAAACCTGTCGATTATGACTAGGATAGTAGTATTGCCATGGGATGGAGGAAGTCCAGTAATAAAGTCCAATGAGATATGGGACCAGGGTCTGTGGGGAACAGGTAAAGGGTGAAGGAGTCCTTGAGGGCGGAGGTGAGAAGATTTGCCCTGGCAGCACACGGGGCAGGCATTGACGAAAGTGGCAACGTCTTCTCTTATGGTAGGCCACCAGAACTTACGCTGGATGAACTCCAAGGTGCGACCTACGCCCGGATGACAGGTGAGGCGAGAGGAGTGCCCCCACAGAAGGACCTGAGTCCTCACTGCCTTGGGGACAAACAACCGATTGGCAGGGCCTCCTTTAGGGTCCGGTTCGCTAGCTTGAGCACGTCTCACGGTATCCTCAACTTGCCACGAGATCGGAGCCACAATCTTAGCAGCAGGAAGGACAGGCATGTCCGTGTCATCTCGAATGGCAGGAGCGTAGACTCGGGACAGGGCATCCGGTTTGAGATTCTTCGACCCGGGCCGATAGGTGAGGATAAACTGGAATCGATTGAAGAAAAGAGACCATCTAGCTTGTCTAGAGTTCAATCGCTTCGCCTGCTGGATATACTCCAGATTTTTGTGGTCCGTAAGCACTTGAAACGGGTGAGAAGCCCCCTCGAGCCAGTGTCTCCATTCCTTCAATGCCATCTTAACCGCTAGGAGTTCACGATCCCCACATCGTAGTTCCTCTCAGTCGGGGTAAGCCGGTGTGAGAAGAAAGCGCACGGATGAAGCTTCTTGTCTTCACCCCTCTGAGACAGGACAGCTCCAACACCAACCTCTGATGCGTCTACCTCCACCACAAATGGTTCATCCGTAGTCGGTAGTATCAGGATGGGAGCAGAGAGGACGCGCTGCTTGAGTCCTTGGAAGGCCGTCTCAGCTTCTCTTCCCCACACAAACCTTGCATTGCCACCTTTGGTTAAAGCTGAGAGAGGAGCTGCCACCAAACTGAAGTTCTTGATGAACTTGCGGTAAAGTTTGTGAAGCCCAGGAAACGCTGAACATCCTTGCGGATTTGGGGGTGGGCCAATCCGCTACCGCCCCTACCTTCCTAGGGTCCATTTGGACTCGACCGGGTTCCACTACAAATCCCAGGAATTGTACTCGGGATGAATGGAATTCACATTTTCCGGCTTAACGTACAGATGGCTGTCCAGGAGCGTTTGAGTACTTGTCTGACATGCTTAGTGTGTTCTTGAAGGGAGCTCGAAAGATGAGGATGTCATCCAAGTAAACGAACACAAATATGTTAAGCATATCCCTAAGCACATACGTTTATGAGCGCTTGGAACACCGCTGGCGTTGGTCAGGCGAAGGGCATCACCAAGTATTCATAGTGACCAGTAGGCGTGTTGAAGCGGTCTTCCACTCGTCACCAGGTCTGATCCGCACAAGATGGTATGCGTTCCATGCAGTCAAGCTTAGTGAAAACAACTGCTTCCTGGAGCAGCTCGAAGGCTGTGGCCATAAGGGGTAGCGGGTACTTGATTTACGGACGGTTATGTCATTGAGTCCCGGTAGTCGATGCAAGGACGTAATCCACCATCTTTCTTGGCCACAAAGAAAAACCCTGCTCCCGCCGAGGTTGATGGACGCATGAGGCCTGCTTCCAGAGAGTCCTTGATGTAGGTATCCATAGCAGCTCGTTCGGGTGGAGATAGGGAAAAGATCCGACCCCTGGGGGGCAAAGTGCCCGGAAACAGGTCGATGGGGCAATCGTAGATCTATGGGGTGGTAGCATGGTGGCCCTCTGTTTGCTAAACACCAGTTTGAGGTCATGGTAACACTCGGGAACTCGGGTCAGGTCGATGGATTCTAAAGACTCGGGAGTAGAACTCGGGAATTCTGGAAAATACAAGTAGCTTGGCACGTAGGACCCCACTGCTTGATAGTGCCCACAGACCAGTCGATGTGAGGGTTATGGCTGTGAAGCCAGGGTATCCAAGGACGAGAGAACTCGGAACAGGAGATCAAATGAAAGTTCATCAATTCCTGGTGTTGTGAAACTGAAAGTCTCAAGGAGGTAGTGACATGAGTGACAGTCAGATCCCAAGGGCTTCCATCAATGTAGTAACCCTCATGGGGTCACTTAGAGGTTCAGAGGGAACGCCATTCTCCTTAGCCCAGACACCATCCATGAAGTTACCTGCGGCTCCAGAGTCTACCAAGGCTTGAAGGTGAAGCTTGTGGTTGTCCCAGGAGAGGGTGACTGGAATGAGCAGGCGGGGAGTTGGACGGATGGGAGGAGGTTATGTTTCCCGTTACAGTTCCCCGGTCTGTGCGGGACAGGCGTTTCCCTGGAGCCCGGGACACGTGGACGGAAATGGCCCGGTTTGCCTTATATAGACAGCGTCGCTCCCTCATCCGGCGGTCTCTCTCAGCCTGGGAGATGCGTCAATCTGCCTGGGTTCCGGTGGAGCCAGCGATGATAAAGGTGGGGACTCGGAGCTGGGACTGATAGGGGCTAGAGGTCTACGGTTGAGTTCTCTCTCTCAGACGCTGGTCAATGCGTGAGGCCAACTTGATCAGGGACTCGGAGATTGTCCGGTGGTTCCCGAGTGGCCAGTTCATCTTGGATAGTGTCGGAAAGGCCTTTCAGAAAGCACACCGTGAGCGCCTCGTTGTTCCAGCCACTCGCTGCTGCCACCGTGCGAACTGGATGGCATAGTCCGTCACGCTGCGCCAACCTTGATGGAGAGTCAGGAGCTGTTTGGCTGAGTCAGAACCACTGCTTGGGCCTTGAAACACTCGTTTGAATTCCTCAGCAAAGGCAGAGTAGCTGGCACAGCAGGAACTATGGGCATCCCACACAGCAGTAGCCCAGGCCAGGGCTTTTCCGACAGCAGGGTAATGATATATGCGATCTTAGACCGGTCGGTGGGAAACGACGAAGGTTGCAGCTCAAAGGAGAGAGAACATTGAGTGAGAAAGCCTTTACAAGCACTTGGATCACCTGAGAACCGTTGGGGAGGTGGAAGACGAGGTTCAGCCAGGGGGTTAACTGCCATGGGTACGTGAACCTGAGGTACTGGGACGGGAACCGTTGCGGGAGTAAGTCGATCAGATATCTGCTTTATGGAAGTCAGCATCTCCGACAGAAGATGAGAATGTCTAGCCATTAAGGCCTCTTGCTGAACCAGGCGGCTTCGTGGCGTTGGACAGTCTCCTGGTGGTGGGACAGCGTGGCAAAAGGTCCTGGGAACTGGCTGCCTCTGGGTTCATTTTGGCTCTGTGTTTCTGTCAGGACCCGGTTTGAACCTGGGTCTCCGGAGTGAGAAACAGTCACTTAACCAACTGAGCCACGAATAGTCAGCAGAACCCAGAAGATGAGGCAGACACAGCAGTACTTAAGACGGTGTATTTAATAAAGAAAAAATCCTAAAATACAAAAAATGGCAAATCCAAAGGTGGTAGGAAAAACACAAAAAGACCTCAAAGAAACTCACCAAAATATAAACAAAAACAAAAAACAGAATACCACAAGAACTTCACCCGGAATGACAAGAGCACACAGAACACTAGGGCAGGGTGCTAACATACAAACACAGAGCACAGAACTGAGGGAAACAAAGGGTTTTAAATACAATCAGGAAACGAGACACAGGTGCAAACAATAATGGGGATCAAGGGAAAAACACAGGGACAAAAAGCACAATGGGGACATCTACTGACAAAACCCGGAACAACCCTGGCCAAATCCTGACA
>NW_027004337.1:0-5040 GCF_036934945.1 Oncorhynchus masou masou
TTTTAAATTTTCCATAAACTCATCTTCAAAACACTCTCCTTGTCACGACTTCCGCCGAAGTTGGCTCTCCTGCCCATTCGGGCGGTGCTCGGCGGTCGTCGTCACCGTCCTATTAGCCACTACTGATCCCTTTTTCGTGTATCTGTTGGTTTTGTCTAATTGGTTTCACCTGTGTGTTGTTTAGTTAATTAGTGTCTGTATTTAATGTAGGTTGTCCCGCCCTTGTTTTGTGCGGGATTGTTTATTTTGTCATTTCGTTTTGTCTGTCGGTGTTTGCTGTTTGTTTTTTCTCCGGTTAGTCTTTATCCTGTTTTGGATATTTCACCCTGTCTGTATTTGGGTTGACTGTTGTTTGTTTTTGTTCACCGGAGAATAAACTTTATTATCGCATTCTGCTCTCTGCGCCTGATTCCACCCACCTTGACTAGACGTGACAGAATCCCGCACCACCCATGGAATCAGCAGGAGCAGCAGCGTCTCCTCTCCCATCGATGGAAGAGAGGGTCCTCCATCATACCAGCGTGCTTCACCGGATTGGTTCTGCTATGGACCAAATGATGGAGAGAATGGATCGATGGGAGAGGAGTGGCCTCCCCACATCATCTTTACCAACCCCTTCTCCAGCACCTCCTGTTTCTGCGACCTCATCTGGCTCTGGGGCTCTTCGGCTGACACTCCCACGGGTGTTTGACGGATCGGCGGCTGGGTGCCAGGGTTTCCTCCTTCAGCTGGAATTATACCTGGCTACCGTGCGTCCTGCTCCCTCTGGAGAGGAGAGCGTGTGCGCCCTCATCTCCTGCTTGACTGGGCGAGCCCTCGAGTGGGCTAACGCAGTATGGAATGGTCCGGACTCGGCTAAGGATAATTACCCAGAGTTCACCCGCCGATTTCGAGCTGTTTTTGACCATCCACCCGAGGGTCGGGCGGCGGGTGAACGGCTGTTCCACCTGCGTCAGGAGACGAGGAGCGTACAGGATTTTGCCCTTGAGTTCAGGACTTTGGCAGCAGGAGCAGGATGGAACGACAGGGCCTTGATTGATCATTTTAGATGTAGTCTCAGGGAGGACGTCCACAGGGAGCTGGCATGTCGGGACACCACATTCACACTGGATGGATTAATCGATCTGGCTATCCGTCTCGACAACCTGCTGGGTGTTCGCGGGCGTTCGGATCAGGTCCTGTCGTTTCCTATCCCTAGCCCCCATGTTCCTATCCCTATGGAATTAGGAGGTACGGCTTCAAGGGGACTGGAGGAGGAGTGTTCTCCTGCACCAGTTGTGGTCGACGAGGGCACACGTCCGACCGGTGCTGGAGGAACTCGTCTAGGAGTCGGGAGGACAGGCAGAACACTGCTCGATCACCCCAGGTGAGTAAGCACCAAACTCATTCAGAGCTTCCTGTCGGTCATGTGTTTGTATTGATTTCTTTCCCTGGTTTTCCCCATCTCTACAGCATAAGGCGCTAGTTGATTCAGCGCAGCTGGGAATTTTATGGATCGTGGGCTTGCGTTAAGGCTAGGGATTCCCTTGGTGTCGTTAGATCAACCTTTGCACTCCTTAGATAGCCGACCATTAGGGTCAGGAGTAATTAGGGAGGCTACGGTGCTGCTGGACAGTAACGCAGGGTGATCATAAGGAGCAGATTAGCCTGTTCCTTATAGATTCACCTGCGTTTCCAGTGGTGTTGGGGGTTCCTGGTTAGCTCAACACAACCCAGTGATTTTCTGGCGACAGGGGGCTCTTAAGGGTTGGTCAGAGGAGTGTTCAGGAAGGTGCATAGGAGTTGCCGTTGGTGCGACCACGGTGGAGAGTCCAGACCAAGTTTCCACCGTGCGCATTCCCTCTGATTATGCCGATTTGGCTATCGTTTTCAGTAAAGGGAGGGCGACCCAATTACCACCTCATCGTCGCAGAGGACTGTGCGATAAACCTTCTGGAAAACGCTGCACTTCCTAGGAGTCACGTGTATCCATTGTCCCAGGAGGAGACAGTTGCGATGGAAACATATGTTTCCGAATCGCTGGGACAGGGATACATTCAGCCCTCCATATCACCCGTCTCCTCAAGCTTCTTTTTTGTGAAGAAGAAGGATGGAGGTCTGCGTCCGTGTATTGATTATAGAGGTCTAAATTCCATCACAGTGGGGTTTAGTTACCCACTACCTCTCATCGCTACGGCAATGGAATCATTTCACGGGGCGCGATTCTTCACAAAACTGGACCTGAGGAGCGCGTATAATCTGGTACGTATCCGGAAAGGAGATGAGTGGAAAACCGCATTTAGTACTACTGGTCATTATGAATACTGTGTCATGCCATACGGGTTGAAGAATGCTCCAGACGCTTTTTCAATCTTTCGTAGATGAGATTCTCCGAGACCTGCTCGGGCAGGGGAGTGGTAGTGTACATTGATGACATTTTGATCTATTCTGCCACACGCGCTGAGCATGTGTCTTTGGTGCGTAAGGTACTTGGCAATCTACTGGAACATGACCTGTATTGCAAGGCGGAGAAATGTGAGTTTTCAAACAGTCCGTTTCCTTCCTGGGGTATCGTATTTCCACCTCCGGGGTGGTGATGAGGATGATCGCTGTTTACAGCCGCGTGCGTAATTGGCCGATCTCGACCACGGTGAAAGAAGTGCAGCGGTTTTTAGGGTTTGCCAATTACTACCAGAGGTTTATCCAGGGTTTTGGTCAGGTGGCTGCTCCCATCACCTCACTGCTGAAGGGAGGACCGGTGCACTTGCATTGGTCAGCAGAGGATGGGCAGAGCTTTCAGTCGATCTGGAAGCTGGAGCTGTTCACCAACGCGCCCGTGCTGGCGCATCCGGACCCCTCTTTAGCGTTCATAGTGGAGGTGGATGCGTCCGAGGCTGGGGTTGGAGCCGTGCTGTCCCAACGCTCGGGCGTGCCATCCAAACTCTGAAGGTGTGGAGACACTGGCTTGAGGGGGCTAAACACCCTTTTTCATCTGGGCTCGACCATCGTGAATCTCGGAGCACTATCCGGCAGCCATGAGACTAAATCCACGCCAGGCTAGATGGGCCATGTTTTTTACTAGGTTCCAGTTTACCCTCACATATCGCCAGGCTCCCAAAACACTAAAGCTGACGCACTGTCTCGCTCTATGATACCGAGGAACGGTCAGTAGAGCCAACTCCCATCATTCCACCGTCATGTCTCGTGGCACCGGTGATATGGGAGGTGGACGCTGAGATAGAGAGGGCCTCACGGTCAGAGCCGGCTCCTCCTAACTGTCCAGTTGGGACCAAGTACGTGCCGAGGGGTGGTCCGGGACAAGCTGATTAGGGTGGGCTCATACTCTTCCCTCCTCGGGTCATCCTGGTATCAAGAGGACAGTGCAGAGTCTGGAGAGGGAGACACTGAGTGGCCCACACTGGCTAAAGACGTGAGATTTTATGTCTCCTCCTGCTCAGTGTGTGCTCAGAGCAAGGCTCCTCGGCACCTGCCTAGAGGGAAATTACAACCTCTCCCCGTTCCACAACGGCCGTGGACACATTTATCGGTGGATTTTCTTACCGACCTTCCACCATCCCAGGGAAGTACTACGATCCTGGTCGTTGTGGATCGGTTTTCTAAGTCACCGTCGTCTTCATTCCGTTGCCCGGTCTTCCTACGGCCCTGCAGACTGCTGAGGCTTTGTTTACCCATGTCTTCCGGCACTATGGGGTGCCTGAGGATATCGTCTCTGATCGGGGTCCCCAATTCACGTCAAGAGTATGGAGGGCATTTATGGAGAGACTGGGGGTCTCGGTTAGCTTAACCTCAGGTTTTCACCCCGAGAGTAATGGGCAGGTGGAGCGCGTGAATCCAGGATGTGGGCAGGTTTCTGCGGTCCTATTGTCGGGACCCGGCCTGGTGAGTGGGCAAGGTATGTTCCATGGGCCGAACTAGCCCAGAACTCCTTACGCCACTCCTCTACTAACTTGTCTCCTTTTGAGTGTGTGTTAGGTTACCAGCCGGTCCTGGCTCCATGGCTCAGAGTCAGACCGAGGCTCCTGCGGTGGAGGAATGGGTACAGTGCTCCAAGGACACCTGGAAAGCTGTTCAGGACTCATTACGGTTAGCGGGAGAACGGCAGAAGAGGAGCACTGACCAGCACCGCAGTGAGACCCCGTGTTTGCACCGGGGACAGGGTCTGGCTCTCGACCCGAAACCTGTCTCTCCGCCTGCCCTGTCGGAAGCTGGGGCCGCAGTGTGTAGGGCCGTTCAAAGTCCTGAGGAGAGTAAACGGGTTACTACTTCCTAGGTATTACCGTATTAACCCCTCGTTTCATGTGTCTCTCCTTAGGCCGGTGGTGGCTGGTCCCCTGCAATAAGGTGAGGTGCCTGAGGTCCCTCCACCCCCTCTGGACATCGAGGGGTCCCCGGCGTATACAGTTAGAAGCATTCTAGATTCGAGGCGCCGGGTGGGGGGCCTACAGTACCTCGTGGACTGGGAGGGTACGGTCCGGAGGAGAGATGCTGGGTTCCGGTGAGGGATATTTTGGACCCTTCCTCCTGAGAGATTTCCACCGCCTCCACCCGGATCGCCCAGCACCTCGTCCTCCGGGTCGTCCTCGAGGACGGTAGCGCGCTGCGGAGCCGCGCGTCGGGGGTACTGTCACGACTTCTGCCGGTTGGCTCTCCTGCCCATTCGGGCGGTGCTCGGCGGTTGTCGTCACCGTCCTATTAGCCACTACTGATCCCTTTTTCGTGTATCTGTTGGTTTTGTCTAATTGGTTTCACCTGTGTGTTGTTTAGTTAATTAGTGTCTGTATTTAATGTAGGTTGTCCCGCCCTTGTTTTGTGCGGGATTGTTTATTTTTGTCATTTCGTTTTGTCTGTCGGTGTTTGCTGTTTGTTTTTTCTCCGGTTAGTCTTTATACTGTTTTGGATATTTCACCCTGTCTGTATTTGGGTTGACTGTTGTTTGTTTTTTGTTCACCGGAGAATAAACTTTATTATCGCATTCTGCTCTCTGCGCCTGATTCCACCCACCTTGACTAGACGTGACACTCCTGCAACCCGCCTCACCAA
>NW_027004338.1:0-5039 GCF_036934945.1 Oncorhynchus masou masou
TCATTCCTCAGCTGTTCTACATCTGCCCTAACTAGCTCTTTCACTCTTCACACCTGTTCTCTCTTCCCCCTCTGATTAGGTCTCTATTTCTTTCTCTGTTCCTGCTACTTTCAGTGTCTGATTCTTGTTTGTGTTTTTTGATGCCAGAAGCAAGCTGTCGTCTCGTTTGCTTCCACCTTGTCCTGTCCTGTCGGAGTCTGCATGGCAGGTGCAACCTGCATTATACTACGTTCTTTTGTTCCATTGACTACGTTGGAAGAGGATTTATGCCATTCCTGTTTTTTATTAAAGAACTCTGTTTTCTGTTAAAACCGCGTTTGGGTCTTCACTCAAGTTCATAACAGAAGAATCAGACCAAGAATGGACCCAGCGGCTCCGGACCCTTTTCACTCCGCCCGTCGAGATCCAGGGAGCGATGTTGCTAGGCAGACACGAGGAGGAATTGTCTGCTGCTCAACATGCCGTTGAGACCCTGGCCGTCCAAGTCTCCGACCTCACAAGACGGGTTCACCAACTCCACCTCGATCCACCGCCCACTTCCAGGGTTTCCGAGTCTCCGGAGCCCAGGATCAACAACCCGCCGTGTTACTCTGGGGAGCCCACTGAGTGCCGCTCATTCCTCACTCAGTGTGATGTGGTGTTCTCTCTCCAGCCCAACACTTACTCCAGGAGCGCAGCCCGCATCGCCTACGCCATTTCTCTCCTTACCGGACGGGCGCGTGAGTGGGGCACGGCAGTCTGGGAGGCGAGGGCTGAGTGTATTAACCAGTATCAGGACTTTAAGGAGGAGATGATACGGGTTTTTGACCGTTCTGTTTTTGGCGAGGAGGCTTCCAGGGCCCTGTCTTCCCTATGTCAGGGGAATAGATCCATAACGGATTATTCTATTGAGTTTCGCACTCTCGCTGCCTCTAGTGACTGGAACGAGCCGGCTTTGCTCGCTCGTTTTCTGGAGGGTCTCCACGTCGAGGTTAAGGATGAGATCCTCTCCCGGGAGGTTCCTTCCAGTCTGGACTCCTTAATAGCTCTCGCTATTCGCATAGAGCGACGGTTTGATCTTCGTCGCCGAGCTCGTGGAAAGGAGCTCACGTTCTCCGTTGCTCCCCTCTCCACATCACTGCCACCTGCCGCATCACTGCCACCCTCCCCCGCCGGCTCGGATGCTGAGCCTATGCAGCTGGGGGTATTCGCATCTCGGCCAAGGAGAGGGAACGGAGAATCACCAATCGCTCTGTCTCTACTGCGGCTCCGCTGGTCATTTTGTCACCTCATGTCCAGTAAAGGGCCAGAGCTCATCAGTAAGAGGAGGGCTACTGGTGAGCGCAACTACTCAGGCCTCTCCTTCTGGATCACGCACTACCTTTCCGGTCCATCTCCGCTGGCCCGGTTCATCTGCTTCCTGCAGTGCCTTGATAGACTCTGGGGCGGAGGGCTGTTTTATGGACGAGACCTGGGCTCGGGAACATGACATTCCTCTCAGACAGTTAGGGAGCCCAGGGCCTTGTTCGCTTTAGATGGTAGTTCTCTCCCCAAGATTCAGCGTGAGACGCTGCCTTTAACCCTCACTGTCTCTGGTAATCATAGCGAAACCATTTCTTTTTTAATTTTTCGTTCACCTTTTACACCTGTTGTTTTGGGTCATCCCTGGCTAGTGCGCCATAACCCTTCTATTAATTGGTCTAGTAATACTATCCTATCCTGGAATGTTTCTTGTCATGTAACCTGTTTAATGTCTGCTATCCCTCCTGTTTCCTCTGTCTCTTCTTCACAGGAGGAGCCTGGCGATTTGACAGGGGTGCCGGAGGAGTATCACGATCTGCGCACGGTGTTCAGTCGTTCCAGGCCACTTCTCTCCCTCCACACCGGTCGTATGACTGTAGTATTGATCTCCTTCCGGGAACTACTCCCCCGGGGGTAGATTATACTCTCTGTCGGCTCCCCGAACGTAAGGCTCTCGAGGATTATTTGTCGGTTTCGCTCGACGCCGGTACCATAGTCTCCTCCTCCTCCCCCGCCGGCGCGGGTTCTTTTTTGTTCAGAAGAAGGACGGGTCCCTGCGCCCATGCGTGGATTATCGAGGGCTGAATGACATAACAGTTAAGAATCGTTATCCGCTTCCTCTTATGTCTTCAGCCTTCGAGATCCTGCAGGGAGCCAGGTTTTTCACCAAATTGGACCTTCGTAACGCCTACCATCTCGTGCGCATCAGGGAGGGGGACGAGTGGAAGACGGCGTTTAACACTCCGTTAGGGCACTTTGAATACCGGGTTCTTCCTTTCGGCCTCGTTAACGCTCCAGCTGTCTTTCAGGCACTAGTTAACGACGTCCCTGAGAGACATGCTGAACATTTTTGTTTTCGTTTACATGGATGATATCCTGATTTTTTCACCGTCTCTCTCGATTCATGTTCAGCACGTGCGACGCGTCCTCCAGCGCCTTTTGGAGAACTGTCTTTATGTGAAGGCTGAGAAGTGCACTTTTCATGCCGCCTCTGTCCCTTTCTCGGTTCCGTTATTTCCGCTGAGGGCATTAAGATGGATCCGCTAAGGTCCAGGCTGTCATTGATTGGCCCGTTCCTAAGTCACGCGTCGAGCTGCAGCGCTTTCTGGGCTTCGCTAATTTCTACCGTCGTTTCATCCGTAATTTCGGTCAGGTGGCAGCTCCTCTCACAGCCCTTACTTCTGTTAAGACGTGCTTTAAGTGGTCCGTTTCCGCCCAGGAGCTTTTGATCTTCTTAAGAATCGTTTTACATCCGCACCTATTCTTGTTACACCTGACATCTCTAGACAGTTTGTTGTTGAGGTTGACGCGTCAGAGGTGGGCGTGGGAGCCATTCTTTCTCAACTCTCTCTCTGACGGCAAGGTCCATCCTTGCGCGTTTTTCTCTCATCGCTTATCGCCGTCAGAACGTAACTATGATGTTGGTAATCGCGAACTGCTCGCCATCCGCTTAGCCCTAGGCGAATGGCGACAGTGGTTGGAGGGCGACCGTTCCTTTTGTCGTTTGGACTGACCATAGGAACCTTGAGTACATCCGTTCAGCCAAACGACTTAATGCGCGTCAGGCTCGTTGGGCTCTGTTTTTCGCTCGTTTCGAGTTTGTTATTTCTTATCGTCCGGGCTCAAAAACACCAAACCTGATGCTTTATCTCGTCTCTTCAGTTCTTCTGAGGTCTCCACCGACCCCGATGGGATTCTCCCTGAGGGGCGTGTTGTCGGGTTGACTGTCTGGGGAATTGAGAGGCAGGTAAAGCAAGCACTCGCTCACACTCCGTCGCCGCGAGCTTGCCCTAGGAACCTTCTGTTCGTTCCCGTTCCTACCGTCCGGCCGTTCTTCAGTGGGCCCACTCTGCCAAGTTAGCCGGCCACCCCCGCCTTTCGGGTACGCTCGCTTCCATTCACCAGCGTTTCTGGTGGCCCACTCGGGATCGTGACGCGCGTCGATTTGTCGCCGCTTGTTCGGGTCTGCGCGCAGACTAAATCTGGGAACTCTCCTCCTGCCGGCCGTCTCAGACCGCTTCCCATTCCCTCTCGACCGTGGTCTCACATCGCTTTAGATTTTATCACCGGACTGCCTTCATCAGCGGGGAAGACAGTTATTCTTACGGTTGTCGATAGATTCTCTAAGGCGGCTCATTTCCATTTCCTCTCGATAAGCTCCTTCTGCTAAGGAGACGGCTCAGATCATTATCGAGAATGTTTTCCGAATTCATGGCCTCCGTCTGACGCTGTTTCCGACAGAGGCCTGCAGTTCACGTCTCAATTTTGGAGGGAGTTTTGCCGTTTGATTGGGGCTTCCCGTCAGTCTCTCGTCCGGCTTTCATCCCCAGTCTAACGGCCGCTTCTAACGGGCCAATCAGACTGTTATCGCATTTACGCAGTCTTTCTTTTCGTAACCCTGCGTCTTGGTCAGAACAGCTCCCCTGGGCAGAGTCGCCCACAACTCGCTTCCCTCGTCTGCTACCGGTCTATCCCCTTTTCAGTGTAGCCTCGGGTACCAGCCTCCGCTGTTCTCATCTCAGCTCGCCGAGTCCTGCGTCCCCTCCGCTCAGGCTTTTGTCCAGCGTTGCGAGCGCACCTGGAAGGGGGTCAGGTCGGCACTTTGCCGTAATAGGGCGCAGACTGTGAGGGCCGCTAATAAGCGTAGGACCAAGAGTCCTAGATATTGTTGCGGTCAGAGAGTATGGCTCTCCACTCAGAACCTTCCCCTTAAGACAGCTTCTCGCAAGTTGGCCCCGCGGTTCATTGGTCCGTTCCGTATTTCCCAGGTCATTAATCCTGTCGCAGTGCGACTTACTTCTCCAGCGCTATCTTCGTCGCGTTCACCCGGTCTTCCATGTCTCCTGTGTTAAGCCCGTTCTTCGCGCCCCCGCTCGTCCCTCCCCCCATCCTTGTCGAGGGCGCACCCATCTACAGGGTTCGTAAGATTTTGGACATGCGCCCTCGGGGCCGTGGTCATCAGTACCTAGTGGATTGGGAGGAGTACGGTCCTGAGGAGAGGAGTTGGGTTCCCTCTCGGGACGTGCTGGACCGTTCGCTGATCGATGATTTCCTCCGTTGCCGCCAGGTTTCCTCCTCGAGTGCGCCAGGAGGCGCTCGGTGAGTGGGGGGTACTGTCATGTCTTGTTATGTCTGTTCCTGTCCTTTCTCTTCATTCTCTCTCTCTGCTGGTCTTTTTAGGTTACCTTCTCTGTCTCTCATTCCTCAGCTGTTCTACATCTGCCCTAACTAGCTCTTTCACTCTTCACACCTGTTCTCTCTTCCCCCTCTGATTAGGTCTCTATTTCTTTCTCTGTTCCTGCTACTTTCAGTGTCTGATTCTTGTTTGTGTTTTTTGATGCCAGAAGCAAGCTGTCGTCTCGTTTGCTTCCACCTTGTCCTGTCCTGTCGGAGTCTGCATGGCAGGTGCAACCTGCATTATACTACGTTCTTTTGTTCCATTGACTACGTTGGAAGAGGATTTATGCCATTCCTGTTTTTTATTAAAGAACTCTGTTTTCTGTTAAAACCGCGTTTGGGTCTTCACTCAAGTTCATAAC
>NW_027004339.1:0-5039 GCF_036934945.1 Oncorhynchus masou masou
GAAAATACAGGAATGGCATAAATCCTCTTCCAACGTTGTCAGCGGAACAAAAAGAACGTTAGTATAGTGCAGGATGCTCCTGCCAGGCAGACTCCGACAGGACAGGACAAGGTGGAAGCAAACGAGACGACAGCTTGCTTCTGGCATCAAAAAACACAAACAAGAATCAGACACTGAAAGTAGCAGGAACAGAGAAAGAAATAGAGACCTAATCAGAGGGGGAAGAGAGAACAGGTGGGGAAGAGTGAAAGAGCTAGTTAGGGCAGATGTAGAACAGCTGAGGAATGAGAGACAGAGAAGGTAACCTAAAAAGACCAGCAGAGAGAGAGAGTGAAGAGAAAGGACAGGAACAGACATAACAAGACATGACAGTACCCCCACTCACCGAGCGCCTCCTGGCGCACTCGAGGAGGAAACCTGGCGGCAACGGAGGAAATCATCGATCAGCGAACGGTCCAGCACGTCCCGAGAGGGAACCCAACTCCCTCTCCTCAGGACCGTACCCCTCCCAATCCACTAGGTACTGATGACCACGGCCCCGAGGGCGCATGTCCAAAATCTTACGAACCCTGTAGATGGGTGCGCCTCGACAAGGATGGGGGGGGGAGGGACGAGCGGGGCGCGAAGAACGGGTTTAACACAGGAGACATGGAAGACGGGTGAACGCGACGAAGATAGCGCGGGGAGAAGAAGTCGCACTGCGACAGGATTAATGACCTGGGAAATACGGAACGGACCAATGAACCGCGGGGCCAACTTGCGAGAAGCTGTCTTAAGGGGAAGGTTCTGAGTGGAGAGCCATACTCTCTGACCGCAACAATATCTAGGACTCTTGGTCCTACGTTTATTAGCCCACTCACAGTCTGCGCCCTATTACGGCAAAGTGCCGACCTGACCCCCTTCCAGGTGCGCTCGCAACGCTGGACAAAAGCCTGAGCGGAGGGGACGAGGACTCGGCGAGCTGAGATGAGAACAGCGGAGGCTGGTACCCGAGGCTACACTGAAAAGGGGATAGACCGGTAGCAGACGAGGGAAGCGAGTTGTGGGGCGTACTCTGCCCAGGGAGCTGTTCTGACCAAGACGCAGGGTTACGAAAAGAAAGACTGCGTAAAATGCGACCAACAGTCTGATTGGCCCGTTCGCTTGGACCGTTAGACTGGGGATGAAAGCCGGACGAGAGACTGACGGAAGCCCCAATCAAACGGCAAAACTCCCTCCAAAATTGAGACGTGAACTGCGGGCCTCTGTCGGAAAACGACGTCAGACGGAAGGCCATGAATTCGGAAAACATTCTCGATAATGATCTGAGCCGTCTCCTTAGCAGAAGGGAGCTTATCGAGAGGAATGAAATGAGCCGCCTTAGAGAATCTATCGACAACCGTAAGAATAACTGTCTTCCTGCTGATGAAGGCAGTCCGGTGATAAAATCTAAAGCGATGTGAGACCACGGTCGAGAGGGAATGGGGAAGCGGTCTGAGACGGCCGGCAGGAGGAGAGTTCCCAGATTTAGTCTGCGCGCAGACCGAACAAGCGGCGACAAATCGACGCGCGTCACGTTCCCGAGTGGGCCACCAGGAAACGCTGGCGAATGGAAGCGAGCGTACCCGAACGCCGGGGTGGCCGGCTAACTTGGCAGAGTGGGCCCACTGAAGAACGGCCGGACGAGTAGGAACGGGAACGAACAGAAGGTTCCTAGGACAAGCTCGCGGCGACGGAGTGTGAGCGAGTGCTTGCTTTACCTGCCTCTCACCCCAGACAGTCAACCCGACAACACGCCCCTCAGGGAGAATCCCATCGGGGTCGGTGGAGACCTCAGAAGAACTGAAGAGACGAGATAAAGCATCAGGTTTGGTGTTTTTTGAGCCCGGACGATAAGAAATAACAAACCGAAACGAGCGAAAACAGAGCCCAACGAGCCTGACGCGCATTAAGTCGTTTGGCTGAACGGATGTACTCAAGGTTCCTATGGTCAGTCCAAACGACAAAAGGAACGGTCGCCCCCTCCAACCACTGTCGCCATTCGCCTAGGGCTAAGCGGATGGCGAGCAGTTCGCGATTACCAACATCATAGTTACGTTCTGACGGCGATAAGCGATGAGAGAAAAACGCGCAAGGATGGACCTGCCGTCAGAGAGAGCGCTGAGAAAGAATGGCTCCCACGCCCACCTCTGACGCGTCAACCTCAACAACAAACTGTCTAGAGATGTCAGGTGTAACAAGAATAGGTGCGGATGTAAAACGATTCTTAAGAAGATCAAAAGCTCCCTGGGCGGAAACGGACCACTTAAAGCACGTCTTAACAGAAGTAAGGGCTGTGAGAGGAGCTGCCACCTGACCGAAATTACGGATGAAACGACGGTAGAAATTAGCGAAGCCCAGAAAGCGCTGCAGCTCGACGCGTGACTTAGGAACGGGCCAATCAATGACAGCCTGGACCTTAGCGGGATCCATCTTAATGCCCTCAGCGGAAATAACGGAACCGAGAAAAGGGACAGAGGCGGCATGAAAAGTGCACTTCTCAGCCTTCACATAAAGACAGTTCTCCAAAAGGCGCTGGAGGACGCGTCGCACGTGCTGAACATGAATCGAGAGAGACGGTGAAAAAATCAGGATATCGTCCATGTAAACGAAAACAAAAATGTTCAGCATGTCTCTCAGGACGTCGTTAACTAGTGCCTGAAAGACAGCTGGAGCGTTAACGAGGCCGAAAGGAAGAACCCGGTATTCAAAGTGCCCTAACGGAGTGTTAAACGCCGTCTTCCACTCGTCCCCCTCCCTGATGCGCACGAGATGGTAGGCGTTACGAAGGTCCAATTTGGTGAAAACCTGGCTCCCTGCAGGATCTCGAAGGCTGAAGACATAAGAGGAAGCGGATAACGATTCTTAACTGTTATGTCATTCAGCCTCGATAATCCACGCATGGGCGCAGGGACCCGTCCTTCTTCTGAACAAAAAAAAACCCCGCTCCGGCGGGGAGGAGGAGGAGACTATGGTACCGGCGTCGAGCGAAACCGACAAATAATCCTCGAGAGCCTTACGTTCGGGAGCCGACAGAGAGTATAATCTACCCCGGGGGGGAGTAGTTCCCGGAAGGAGATCAATACTACAGTCATACGACCGGTGTGGAGGGAGAGAAGTGGCCTTGAACGACTGAACACCGTGCGCAGATCGTGATACTCCTCCGGCACCCCTGTCAAATCGCCAGGCTCCTCCTGTGAAGAAGAGACAGAGGAAACAGGAGGGATAGCAGACATTAAACAGGTTACATGACAAGAAACATTCCAGGATAGGATAGTATTACTAGACCAATTAATAGAAGGGTTATGGCGCACTAGCCAGGGATGACCCAAAACAACAGGTGTAAAAGGTGAACGAAAAATTAAAAAAGAAATGGTTTCGCTATGATTACCAGAGACAGTGAGGGTTAAAGGCAGCGTCTCACGCTGAATCTTGGGGAGAGAACTACCATCTAAAGCGAACAAGGCCCTGGGCTCCCCTAACTGTCTGAGAGGAATGTCATGTTCCCGAGCCCAGGTCTCGTCCATAAAACAGCCCTCCGCCCCAGAGTCTATCAAGGCACTGCAGGAAGCAGATGAACCGGGCCAGCGGAGATGGACCGGAAAGGTAGTGCGTGATCCAGAAGGAGAGGCCTGAGTAGTTGCGCTCACCAGTAGCCCTCCTCTTACTGATGAGCTCTGGCTTTTACTGGACATGAGGTGACAAAATGACCAGCGGAGCCGCAGTAGAGACAGAGGCGATTGGTGATTCTCCGTTCCCTCTCCTTGGCCGAGATGCGAATACCCCCCAGCTGCATAGGCTCAGCATCCGAGCCGGCGGAGGAGGGTGGCAGTGATGCGGCAGGTGGCAGTGATGTGGAGAGGGGAGCAACGGAGAACGTGAGCTCCTTTCCACGAGCTCGGCGACGAAGATCAAACCGTCGCTTCATGCGAATAGCGAGAGCTATTAAGGAGTCCAGACTGGAAGGAACCTCCCGGGAGAGGATCTCATCCTTAACCTCGACGTGGAGACCCTCCAGAAAACGAGCGAGCAAAGCCGGCTGCGTTCCAGTCACTAGAGGCAGCGAGAGTGCGAAACTCAATAGAATAATCCGTTATGGATCTATTCCCCTGACATAGGGAAGACAGGGCCCTGGAAGCCTCCTCGCCAAAAACAGAACGGTCAAAAACCCGTATCATCTCCTCCTTAAAGTCCTGATACTGGTTAATACACTCAGCCCTCGCCTCCCAGACTGCCGTGCCCCCACTCACGCGCCCCGTCCGGTAAGGAGAGAAATGACGTAGGCGATGCGGGCTGCGCTCCTGGAGTAAGTGTTGGGCTGGAGAGAGAACACCACATCACACTGAGTGAGGAATGAGCGGCACTCAGTGGGCTCCCCAGAGTAACACGGCGGGTTGTTGATCCTGGGCTCCGGAGACTCGGAAACCCTGGAAGTGGGCGGTGGATCGAGGTGGAGTTGGTGAACCTGTCTTGTGAGGTCGGAGACTTGGACGGCCAGGGTCTCAACGGCATGTTGAGCAGCAGACAATTCCTCCTCGTGTCTGCCTAGCATCGCTCCCTGGATCTCGACGGCGGAGTGAAAAGGGTCCGGAGCCGCTGGGTCCATTCTTGGTCTGATTCTTCTGTTATGAACTTGAGTGAAGACCCAAAAGCGGTTTTAACAGAAAACAGAGTTCTTTAATGAAAATACAGGAATGGCATAAATCCTCTTCCAACGTTGTCAGCGGAACAAAAGAACGTTAGTATAGTGCAGGATGCTCCTGCCAGGCAGACTCCGACAGGACAGGACAAGGTGGAAGCAAACGAGACGACAGCTTGCTTCTGGCATCAAAAAACACAAACAAGAATCAGACACTGAAAGTAGCAGGAACAGAGAGAGAAATAGAGACCTAATCAGAGGGGAAGAGAGAACAGGTGGGGAAGAGTGAAAGAGCTAGTTAGGGCAGATGTAGAACAGCTGAGGAATGAGAGACAGAGAAGGTAACCTAAAAAGACCAGCAGAGAGAGAGAGTGAAGAGAAA
>NW_027004340.1:0-5038 GCF_036934945.1 Oncorhynchus masou masou
GATGCTGATCTATTCCCTGTCACTAGTGTAGTAGTTTCGTGCTGTGTGTACTGGGGTACTGGAGAGTCTGGTGACAGAGCTCTGAACTCATCTACTGATGTTGTTGAATCAGGAGTGTCTTGTCTTTCTTCAATCTCAGAAATCAGAGAGAGCGAATTCTGTTTCAGACTCTGTTTCATATCCTGACAATGATTCAGGGGATGAGGACCTATATCCAATCATTGAAACGATAGACTGTCGTAACGCCTGTCTAAACTCAGGTATGGGTGAATCAGGTGACAGTGTCCTGTATTCATCTATAGATGCTATTGAATCAGGTGATGAGGGTCTGTCGTCGAAAAGCATTGAGGCATAAAAGAATAACTCATTTTCAAATTCTTCATCTGACAATACTGATGCAGGTGATGATGATCTGCTTCCTGTCATAAATATGGTTGGTTCTGGGAAATATTGTAGGTATTGTGGTAGAGGAGAGTCTGGAGACAGACACCTGTACTCATCCACTGATGCTGTAGATTCAGGAGAAGATGATCTGACGTTTGTCAGTAGCATGACTGATTCAGGTGACATGGGGCAATACTCTGATAAAGACTCAGGTGATAGGGGTCTTTCCTCTGTATCTGACACGATTGATTCAGGTGAGTCTGGTCTTGATTCAATAAAGAATACCTCAGAAATGAAAAGTTCATATTCAATATCTGAAGTCACTGAATCAGGTGATGAAGATCTATATCCAATAGAATATGTAACAGATTCAGGTAAGTCTGGTCTAAACTCAGGTATGGGTGAATCAGGTGACAGCGCCCTGTATTCATCTACAGATGCTATTGAATCTGGTGAGCCTGGTCTCTGCCAAAATGAAAAAGCCTCAGATAGCATATGTCCAATTTCTTCTGAACTCACTGAATCTGGTGATGATGGTCTGCTTCCGGCCATAAACATTACTGGTTCTGGGAAATATTGTAAATATTGTGGAATTGGTGAGTCTGGAGATAAAGATCTATGCTCATCCATTGACTTCACTGACTCAGGAGAATCTGACCTTAACCCACTCTCGTTTGATAACGTTTGACTTAGAAGTTCTGATTTCTGTACATACTCTATTGTACTCCCACAATACTCAAACATACCTGTTTTACTAGCAAAGGTTTCTCCTACATATTGGGGGTCATGTATTGGAGAGATCAGCTTCCAACGATCTGCATCATACACAAATTTGTAAATTGGCACTCGCATGACTGATTCTGATGTTGAATTTGCATATTCAATATCTGAAGTCACGGACTCAGGTGACGATGATCTACATTCAACAAAATATTCAAGTAAATTCTGTCTAAACTCCGGTATGGGTGAGTCAGGTGACAGTGCCCTGTAGTCATCTACAGACGCTACTGACTCAGGTCTGTCCTCAAAAAGCATTGAGGTAAATGAGAATAACTCAGTTTCATATTCCAAATCTGACAATACTGATACAGGTGACGATGATCTGCTTCTTGCCATAAACAGAGTTGGTTCTGGGTAATGTTGTAGGTATTGTGGTAGAGGAGAGTCTGGAGACAGACACCTGTACTCATCCACTGATGCTGTAGATTCAGGAGAAGATGATCTGACGTTTGTCAGTAGCATGACTGATTCAGGTGACATGGGGCAATACTCTGATAAAGACTCAGGTGATAGGGGTCTTTCCTCTGTATCTGACACGATTGACTCCGGTGAGTCTGGTCTCTGCCAAAAGGCAAAAGCCTCAGATGAAGGCCTATCTTTATCTGAGAAGATTGTTGAAAAAATATCAGAAAGCTCACATTCGTTGTCTGACCATACTGATGTTAGTGATCGGGGTTTATCTTCATAGAATAACGACATTAAGGGCAGAGTCCCACAATCCATATCTGAGCACATTGACTCAGGTGAAGTTGATCTGTATCCAATAAAATATGGAATAGATTCAGGTAATGACGGCCAAAAATCAGGTATGGGTGAGTCTGGTGAAAGCGCCATGTATTCATCAACTGATGCTACTGATTCAGGTGATGAGGGTCTACCTCTCTCTGAAAAGAGTGTCAAGAAGATGTCAGAAAGATCACAATCAACATCTGACAATACTGATGCAGGTGACGATGATCTGCTTCCTGCCATAAACAGAGCTGGTTCTGGGAAATAATCCAAGTATTGTGGTAGAGGAGAGTCTGGAGACAGACATCTATACTCATCCACTGATGCTGTAGATTCAGGTGAGTCTGGTCTCTGCCAAAATGCAAAAGCCTCAGAAGTTATGTCGTCAACTTCCGAAGTCTCTGAAATCACTGATTCAGGTGATGATGATCTATATCCATATACAGAAGATGTAACACATTCAGGTATTGCATGTCTGAACTCAGGTATGGGTGAGTCAGGTGACAGCGCCCTGTATTCATCTGTATATGCTATTGAATCAGGTGATGAGGGTCTATTCTCAAAAAGCATTGAAGTATGTAAGAATACGTCAGTTTCAGATTCTATATCTGAGCATATTGATTCAGGCGATGCTGATCTATTCCCTGTCACTAGTGTAGTAGTTTCGTGCTGTGTGTACTGGGGTACTGGAGAGTCTGGTGACAGAGCTCTGAACTCATCTACTGATGTTGTTGAATTAGGAGTGTCTTGTCTTTCTTCAATCTCAGAAATCAGAGGAGCGAATTCTGTTTCAGACTCTGTTTCATATTCTGACAATGATTCAGGGGATGAGGATCTATATCCAATCATTGAAACGATAGACTCTCGTAACGCCTGTCTAAACTCAGGTATGGGTGAATCAGGTGACAGTGTCCTGTATTCATCTATAGATACTATTGAATCAGGTGATGAGGGTCTGTCGTCGAAAAGCATTGAGGCATAAAAGAATAACTCATTTTCAAATTCTTCATCTGACAATACTGATGCAGGTGATGATGATCTGCTTCCTGTCATAAATATGGTTGGTTCTGGGAAATATTGTAGGTATTGTGGTAGAGGAGAGTCTGGAGACAGACACCTGTACTCATCCACTGATGCTGTAGATTCAGGAGAAGATGATCTGACGTTTGTCAGTAGCATGACTGATTCAGGTGACATGGGGCAATACTCTGATAAAGACTCAGGTGATAGGGGTCTTTCCTCTGTATCTGACACGATTGATTCAGGTGAGTCTGGTCTTGATTCAATAAAGAATACCTCAGAAATGAAAAGTTCATATTCAATATCTGAAGTCACTGAATCAGGTGATGAAGATCTATATCCAATAGAATATGTAACAGATTCAGGTAAGTCTGGTCTAAACTCAGGTATGGGTGAATCAGGTGACAGCGCCCTGTATTCATCTACAGATGCTATTGAATCTGGTGAGCCTGGTCTCTGCCAAAATGAAAAAGCCTCAGATAGCATATGTCCAATTTCTTCTGAACTCACTGAATCTGGTGATGATGGTCTGCTTCCGGCCATAAACATTACTGGTTCTGGGAAATATTGTAAATATTGTGGAATTGGTGAGTCTGGAGATAAAGATCTATGCTCATCCATTGACTTCACTGACTCAGGAGAATCTGACCTTAACCCACTCTCGTTTGATAACGTTTGACTTAGAAGTTCTGATTTCTGTACATACTCTATTGTACTCCCACAATACTCAAACATACCTGTTTTACTAGCAAAGGTTTCTCCTACATATTGGGGGTCATGTATTGGAGAGATCAGCTTCCAACGATCTGCATCATACACAAATTTGTAAATTGGCACTCGCATGACTGATTCTGATGTTGAATTTGCATATTCAATATCTGAAGTCACGGACTCAGGTGACGATGATCTACATTCAACAAAATATTCAAGTAAATTCTGTCTAAACTCCGGTATGGGTGAGTCAGGTGACAGTGCCCTGTAGTCATCTACAGATGCTACTGACTCAGGTCTGTCCTCAAAAAGCATTGAGGTAAATGAGAATAACTCAGTTTCATATTCCAAATCTGACAATACTGATACAGGTGACGATGATCTGCTTCTTGCCATAAACAGAGTTGGTTCTGGGTAATGTTGTAGGTATTGTGGTAGAGGAGAGTCTGGAGACAGACACCTGTACTCATCCACTGATGCTGTAGATTCAGGAGAAGATGATCTGACGTTTGTCAGTAGCATGACTGATTCAGGTGACATGGGGCAATACTCTGATAAAGACTCAGGTGATAGGGGTCTTTCCTCTGTATCTGACACGATTGACTCCGGTGAGTCTGGTCTCTGCCAAAAGGCAAAAGCCTCAGATGAAGGCCTATCTTTATCTGAGAAGATTGTTGAAAAAATATCAGAAAGCTCACATTCGTTGTCTGACCATACTGATGTTAGTGATCGGGGTTTATCTTCATAGAATAACGACATTAAGGGCAGAGTCCCACAATCCATATCTGAGCACATTGACTCAGGTGAAGTTGATCTGTATCCAATAAAATATGGAATAGATTCAGGTAATGACGGCCAAAAATCAGGTATGGGTGAGTCTGGTGAAAGCGCCATGTATTCATCAACTGATGCTACTGATTCAGGTGATGAGGGTCTACCTCTCTCTGAAAAGAGTGTCAAGAAGATGTCAGAAAGATCACAATCAACATCTGACAATACTGATGCAGGTGACGATGATCTGCTTCCTGCCATAAACAGAGCTGGTTCTGGGAAATAATCCAAGTATTGTGGTAGAGGAGAGTCTGGAGACAGACATCTATACTCATCCACTGATGCTGTAGATTCAGGTGAGTCTGGTCTCTGCCAAAATGCAAAAGCCTCAGAAGTTATGTCGTCAACTTCCGAAGTCTCTGAAATCACTGATTCAGGTGATGATGATCTATATCCATATACAGAAGATGTAACACATTCAGGTATTGCATGTCTGAACTCAGGTATGGGTGAGTCAGGTGACAGCGCCCTGTATTCATCTGTAGATGCTATTGAATCAGGTGATGAGGGTCTATTCTCAAAAAGCATTGAGGTATGTAAGAATACGTCAGTTTCAGATTCTATATCTGAGCATATTGATTCA
>NW_027004341.1:0-5038 GCF_036934945.1 Oncorhynchus masou masou
AATGACCAGCATGGTCGAATAATAATAAGGCAGAACAGTTGAAACTGGAGCAGCAGCACGGCCAGGTGGACTGGGGACAGCAAGGAGTCATCATGTCAAGTAGTCCTGGGGCATGGTCCTAGGGCTCAGGTCAGTTGAAACTGGAGCAGCAGCACGGCCAGGTGGACTGGGGACAGCAAGGGAGTCATCATGTCAGGTAGTCCTGGGGCATGGTCCTAGGGCTCAGGTCCTCCGAGAGAGAGAAGGAGAGAATTAGAGAACGCACACTTAGATTCACACAGGACACCGAATTGGACAGGAGAAGTACTCCAGATATAACAAACTGACCCCAGCCCCCCGACACATAAACTACTGCAGCATAAATACTGGAGGCTGAGACAGGAGGGGTCAGGAGACACTGTGGCCCCACCCGAGGACACCCCCGGACAGGGCCAAACAGGAAGGATATAACCCCACCCACTTTGCCAAAGCACAGCCCCCACACCACTGGAGGGATATCTTCAACCACCAACTTACCATCCTGAGACAAAGCTGAGTATAGCCCGCAAAGATCTCCGCCACGGCACAACCCAAGGGGGGGGGCGCCAACCCAGACAGGATGACCACATCAGTGAATCAACCCACTCAGGTGACGCACCCTCCAGGGACGGCATGAGAGAGCCCCAGCAAGCCAGTGACTCAGCCCCTGTAATAGGGTTAGAGGCAGAGAATCCCAGTGGAAAGAGGGGAACCGGCCAGGCAGAGACAGCAAGGGTGGTTCGTTGCTCCAGAGCCTTTCCGTTCACCTTCCCACTCCTGGGCCAGACTACACTCAATCATATGACCCACTGAAGAGATGAGTCTTCAGTAAAGACTTAAAGGTTGAGACCGAGTTTGCGTCTCTGACATGGGTAGGCAGACCGTTCCATAAAAATGGAGCTCTATAGGAGAAAGCCCTGCCTCCAGCTGTTTGCTTAGAAATTCTAGGGACAATTAGGAGGCCTGCGTCTTGTGACCGTAGCGTACGTGTAGGTATGTACGGCAGGACCAAATCAGAGAGATAGGTAGGAGCAAGCCCATGCAATGCTTTGTAGGTTAGCAGTAAAACCTTGAAATCAGCCCTTGCTTTGACAGGAAGCCAGTGTAGGGAGGCTAGCACTGGAGTAATATGATCAAATTTTTTGGTTCTAGTCAGGATTCTAGCAGCCGTATTTAGCACTAACTGAAGTTTATTTAGTGCTTTATCCGGGTAGCCGGAAAGTAGAGCATTGCAGTAGTCTAACCTAGAAGTGACAAAAGCATGGATTAATTTTTCTGCATCATTTTTGGACAGAAAGTTTCTGATTTTTGCAATGTTACGTAGATGGAAAAAAGCTGTCCTTGAAATGGTCTTGATATGTTCTTCAAAAGAGAGATCAGGGTCCAGAGTAACGCCGAGGTCCTTCACAGTTTTATTTGAGATGACTGTACAACCATTAAGATTAATTGTCAGATTCAACAGAAGATCTCTTTGTTTCTTGGGACCTAGAACAAGCATCTCTGTTTTATCCGAGTTTAAAAGTAGAAAGTTTGCTGCCATCCACTTCCTTATGTCTGAAACACATGCTTCTAGCGAGGGCAATTTTGGGGCTTCACCATGTTTCATTGAAATGTACAGCTGTGTATCATCCGCATAGCAGTGAAAGTTAACATTATGTTTTCGAATAACATCCCCAAGAGGTAAAATATATAGTGAAAACAACAGCGGTCCTAAAACGGAACCTTGAGGAACACCGAAATTTACAGTTGATTTGTCAGAGGACAAACCATCCACAGAGACAAACTGATATCTTTCCGACAGATAAGATCTAAACCAGGCCAGAACTTGTCCGTGTAGACCAATTTGGGTTTCCAATCTCTCCAAAAGAATGTGGTGATCGATGGTATCAAAAGCAGCACTAAGGTCTAGGAGCACGAGGACAGATGCAGAGCCTCGGTCCGATGCCATTAAAATGTCATTTACCACCTTCACAAGTGCCGTCTCAGTGCTATGATGGGGTCTAAAACCAGACTGAAGCATTTCATATACATTGTTTGTCTTCAGGAAGGCAGTGAGTTGCTGAGCAACAGCCTTTTCTAAGATTTTTGAGAGGAATGGAAGATTCGATATAGGCCGATAGTTTTTTATATTTTCTGGGTCAAGGTTTGGCTTTTTCAAGAGAGGCTTTATTACTGCCACTTTTAGTGAGTTTGGTACACATCCGGTGGATAGAGAGCCGTTTATTATGTTCAACATAGGAGGGCCAAGCACAGGAAGCAGCTCTTTCAGTAGTTTAGTTGGAATAGGGTCCAGTAAGCAGCTTGAAGGTTTAGAGGCCATGATTATTTTCATCATTGTGTCAAGAGATATAGTACTAAAACACTTGAGCGTCTCTCTTGATCCTAGGTCCACGCAGAGTTGTGCAGACTCAGGACAACTGAGCTTTGAAGGAATACGCAGATTTAAAGAGGAGTCTGTAATTTGCTTTCTAATAATCATAATTTTTTTCCTCAAAGAAGTTCATGAATTTATCACTGCTAAAGTGAAAGTCATCCTCTCTTGGGGAATGCTGCTTTTTAGTTAGCTTTGCGACCGTATCAAAAAGGAATTTTGGATTGTTCTTATTGTCCTCAATTAAGTTAGAAAAATAGGATGATCGAGCAGCAGTAAGGGCTCTTCGGTACTGCACGGTACTGTCTTTCCAAGCTAGACGGAAGACTTCCAGTTTGGTGTGGCGCCATTTCCGTTCCAATTTTCTGGAAGCTTGCTTCAGAGCTCGGGTATTTTCTGTGTACCAGGGAGCTAGTTTCTTATGAGAAATGTTTTTAGTTTTTAGGGGTGCAACTGCATCTAGGGTATTGCGCAAGGTTAAATTGAGTTCCTCAGTTAGGTGGTTAACTGATTTTTGTCCTCTGGTGTCATTGGGTAGACAGAGGGAATCTGGAAGGACATCAAGGAATCTTTGTGTTGTCTGTGAATTTATAGCACGACTTTTGATGTTCCTTGGTTGGGGTCTGAGCAGATTATTTGTTGCAATTGCAAACGTAATAAAATGGTGGTCCGATAGTCCTGGATTATGAGGAAAACATTAAGATCCACAACATTTATTCCATGGGACAAAACTAGGTCCAGCGTATGACTGTGACAGTGAGTGGGTCCAGAGACATGTTGGACAAAACCCACTGAGTCGATGATGGCTCCGAAAGCCTTTTGGAGTGGGTCTGTGGACTTTTCCATGTGAATATTAAAGTCACCAAAGATTAGAATATTATCTGCTATGACTACAAGGTCCGATAGAATTCAGGGAACTCAGTGAGGAACGCTGTATATGACCCAGGAGGCCTGTAAACAGTAGCTATAAAAAGTGATTGAGTAGGCTGCATAGATTTCATGACTAGAAGCTCAAAAGACGAAAACGTCATTTTTTTTTGTAAATTGAAATTTGCTATCGTAAATGTTAGCAACACCTCCGCCTTTGCGGGATGCACGGGGGATATGGTCACTAGTGTAGCCAGGAGGTGAGGCCTCATTTAACACAGTAAATTCATCAGGCTTAAGCCATGTTTCAGTCAGGCCAATCACATCAAGATTATGATCAGTGATTAGTTCATTGACTATAATTGCCTTTGAAGTAAGGGATCTAACATTAAGTAGCCCTATTTTGAGATGTGAGGTATCATGATCTCTTTCAATAATGACAGGAATGGAGGTGGTCTTTATCCTAGTGAGATTGCTAAGGCGAACACCGCCATGTTTAGTTTTGCGCAACCTAGGTCGAGGCACAGACACGGTCTCAATGGTGATAGCTGAGCTGACTACACTGACTATGCTAGTGGCAGACTCCACTATGCTGGCAGGCTGGCTAACAGCCTGCTGCCTGGCCTGCACCCTATTTCATTGTGGAGCTAGAGGAGTTAGAGCCCTGTCTATGTTGGTAGATAAGATGAGAGCACCCCTCCAGCTTGGATGGAGTCCGTCACTCCTCAGCAGGTCAGGCTTGGTCCTGTTTGTGGGTGAGTCCCAAAAAGAGGGCCAATTATCTACAAATTCTAACTTTTCGGAGGGGCAGAAAACAGTTTTCAACCAGCGATTGAGTTGTGAGACTCTGCTGTAGAGCTCATCACTCCCCTAACTGGGAGGGGGCCAGAGACAATTACTCGATGCCGACACATCTTTCTAGCTGATTTACACGCAGAAGCTATGTTGCGCTTGGTGATCTCTGACTGTTTCATCCTAACATCGTTGGTGCCGACGTGGATAACAATATCTCTATACTCTCTACACTCGCCAGTTTTAGCTTTAGCCAGCACCATCTTCAGATTAGCCTTAACGTCGGTAGCCCTGCCCCCCGGTAAACAGTGTATGATCGCTGGATGATTCGTTTTAAGTCTAATACTGCGGGTAATGGAGTCGTCAATGACTAGAGTTTTCAATTTGTCAGAGCTAATGGTGGGAAGCTTCGGCGTTCTGCAGACCCCGTAACGGGAGGAGTATAGACCAGAGAAGGCTCGGCCTCTGACTCCGACTCGCTACTTAATGGGGAAAACCGGTTGAAAGTTTCTGTCGGCTGAATGAGCGACACCGGTTGAGCGTTCCTACAGCATTTCCTTCCAGAAACCATGAGAAAGTTGTCCGGCTGCGGGGACTGTGCCAGGGGATTTATACTACTATCTGTACTTGCTGGTGGCACAGACGCTGTTTCATCCTTTCCTACACTGAAATTACCCTTGCCTAACGTTGCGTCTGAAGGCGGGCTTGTAGCACAGCTATCCTCGCCGTAAGGCGAGGCCAGCGACTGCAATTAGAAGGCATCATGTTAATGTTACTACTTAGCTTCGGGTGTTGGAGGTCCTGACGAATCGTGTCCAGATAAAGCGTCCGGAGTGAAAAAGTTGTGGGTGGAAAAAAATATATATATGTGTGTGTGTATAACAACAGTAATTAAAAAGTAAAAACCGTAAAATTGTCAGGTAGCAAAATAGGTTGGCAACAAAACGCACAGCAACTCGAAAACAGGTCTGGAAGTTGTGACCGGAAGTG
>NW_027004342.1:0-5038 GCF_036934945.1 Oncorhynchus masou masou
GAAAATACAGGAATGGCATAAATCCTCTTCCAACGTTGTCAGCGGAACAAAAGAACGTTAGTATAGTGCAGGATGCTCCTGCCAGGCAGACTCCGACAGGACAGGACAAGGTGGAAGCAAGCGAGGCGACAGCTTGCTTCTGGCATCAAAAACACAAACAAGAATCAGACACTGAAAGTAGCAGGAACAGAGAAAGAAATAGAGACCTAATCAGAGGGGAAGAGAGAACAGGTGGGAAAGAGAGAATGAGCTAGTTAGAGGAAATGTAGAACAGCTGAAGGATGAGAGACAGAGAAGGTAACCTAAAAAGACCAGCAGAGAGAGAGAATGAAGAGAAAGGACAGGAACAGACATAACAAGACATGACAGTACCCCCCACTCACCGGCGCCTCCTGGCGCACTCGAGAGAAACCTGGCGGCAACGGAGGAAATCATCGATCAGCGAACGGTCCAGCACGTCCCGAGAGGGAACCCAACTCCTCTCCTCAGGACCGTACCCCTCCCAATCCACTAGGTACTGATGACCACGGCCCCGAGGGCGCATGTCCAAAATCTTACGAACCCTGTAGATGGGTGCGCCCTCGACAAGGATGGGGGGGGGAGGGACGAGCGGGGCGCGAAGAACGGGCTTAACACAGGAGACATGGAAGACCGGGTGAACGCGCGAAGATAGCGCGGGGAGAAGAAGTCGCACTGCGACAGGATTAATGACCTGGGAAATACGGAACGGACCAATGAACCGCGGGGCCAACTTGCGAGAAGCTGTCTTAAGGGGAAGGTTCTGAGTGGAAGCCATACTCTCTGACCGCAACAATATCTAGGACTCTTGGTCCTACGCTTATTGCGGCCCTCACAGTCTGCGCCCTATTACGGCAAAGTGCCGACCCTGACCCCCTTCCAGGTGCGCTCGCAACGCTGGACAAAAGCCTGAGCGGAGGGGACGCAGGACTCGGCGAGCTGAGATGAGAACAGCGGAGGCTGGTACCCGAGGCTACACTGAAAGGGGATAGACCGGTAGCAGACGAGGGAAGCGAGTTGTGGGCGTACTCTGCCCAGGGGAGCTGTTCTGACCAAGACGCAGGGTTACGAAAAGAAAGACTGCGTAAAATGCGACCAACAGTCTGATTGGCCCGTTCGGCTTGACCGTTAGACTGGGGATGAAAGCCGGACGAGAGACTGACGGAAGCCCCAATCAAGCGGCAAAACTCCCTCAAAATTGAGACGTGAACTGCGGACCTCTGTCGGAAAGCGACGTCAGACGGAAGGCCATGAATTCGGAAAACATTCTCGATAATGATCTGAGCCGTCTCCTTAGCAGAAGGAGCTTATCGAGAGGAATGAAATGAGCCGCCTTAGAGAATCTATCGACAACCGTAAGAATAACTGTCTTCCCCGCTGATGAAGGCAGTCCGGTGATAAAATCTAAAGCGATGTGAGACCACGGTCGAGAGGGAATGGGAAGCGGTCTGGGACGGCCGGCAGGAGGAAGTTCCCAGATTTAGTCTGCGCGCAGACCGAACAAGCGGCGACAAATCGACGCGCGTCACGTTCCCGAGTGGGCCACCAGAAACGCTGGCGAATGGAAGACGGCGTACCCCGAACGCCGGGGTGGCCGGCTAACTTGGCAGAGTGGGCCCACTGAAGAACGGCCGGACGAGTAGGAACGGGAACGAACAGAAGGTTCCTAGGACAAGCTCGCGGCGACGGAGTGTGAGCGAGTGCTTGCTTTACCTGCCTCTCAATTCCCCAGACAGTCAACCCGACAACACGCCCCTCAGGGAGAATCCCATCGGGGTCGGTGGAGACCTCAGAAGAACTGAAGAGACGAGATAAAGCATCAGGTTTGGTGTTTTTGAGCCCGGACGATAAGAAATAACAAACTCGAAACGAGGCGAAAAACAGAGCCCACGAGCCTGACGCGCATTAAGTCGTTTGGCTGAACGGATGTACTCAAGGTTCCTATGGTCAGTCCAAACGACAAAAGGCAGTCGCCCCCTCCAACCACTGTCGCCATTCGCCTAGGGCTAAGCGGATGGCGAGCAGTTCGCGATTACCAACATCATAGTTACGTTCTGACGGCGATAAGCGATGAGAGAAAAACGCGCAAGGATGGACCTTGCCGTCAGAGAGAGAGCGCTGAGAAAGAATGGCTCCCACGCCCACCTCTGACGCGTCAACCTCAACAACAAACTGTCTAGAGATGTCAGGTGTAACAAGAATAGGTGCGGATGTAAAACGATTCTTAAGAAGATCAAAAGCTCCCTGGGCGGAAACGGACCACTTAAAGCACGTCTTAACAGAAGTAAGGGCTGTGAGAGGAGCTGCCACCTGACCGAAATTACGGATGAAACGACGGTAGAAATTAGCGAAGCCCAGAAAGCGCTGCAGCTCGACGCGTGACTTAGGAACGGGCCAATCAATGACAGCCTGGACCTTAGCGGGATCCATCTTAATGCCCTCAGCGGAAATAACGGAACCGAGAAAAGGGACAGAGGCGGCATGAAAAGTGCACTTCTCAGCCTTCACATAAAGACAGTTCTCCAAAAGGCGCTGGAGGACGCGTCGCACGTGCTGAACATGAATCGAGAGAGACGGTGAAAAAATCAGGATATCGTCCATGTAAACGAAAACAAAAATGTTCAGCATGTCTCTCAGGACGTCGTTAACTAGTGCCTGAAAGACAGCTGGAGCGTTAACGAGGCCGAAAGGAAGAACCCGGTATTCAAAGTGCCCTAACGGTGTTAAACGCCGTCTTCCACTCGTCCCCCTCCCTGATGCGCACGAGATGGTAGGCGTTACGAAGGTCAATTTGGTGAAAAACCTGGCTCCCTGCAGGATCTCGAAGGCTGAAGACATAAGAGGAAGCGGATAACGATTCTTAACTGTTATGTCATTCAGCCCTCGATAATCCACGCATGGGCGCAGGGACCCGTCCTTCTTCTGAACAAAAAAACCCCGCTCCGGCGGGGAGGAGGAGGAGACTATGGTACCCGGCGTCGAGCGAAACCGACAAATAATCCTCGAGAGCCTTACGTTCGGGAGCCGACAGAGAGTATAATCTACCCCGGGGGAGTAGTTCCCGGAAGGAGATCAATACTACAGTCATACGACCGGTGTGGAGGGAGAGAAGTGGCCTTGGAACGACTGAACACCGTGCGCAGATCGTGATACTCCTCCGGCACCCTGTCAAATCGCCAGGCTCCTCCTGTGAAGAAGAGACAGAGGAAACAGGAGGGATAGCAGACATTAAACAGGTTACATGACAAGAAACATTCCAGGATAGGATAGTATTACTAGACCAATTAATAGAAGGGTTATGGCGCACTAGCCAGGGATGACCCAAAACAACAGGTGTAAAAGGTGAACGAAAAATTAAAAAAGAAATGGTTTCGCTATGATTACCAGAGACAGTGAGGGTTAAAGGCAGCGTCTCACGCTGAATCTTGGGGAGAGAACTACCATCTAAAGCGAACAAGGCCCTGGGCTCCCTAACTGTCTGAGAGGAATGTCATGTTCCCGAGCCCAGGTCTCGTCCATAAAACAGCCCTCCGCCCCAGAGTCTATCAAGGCACTGCAGGAAGCAGATGAACCGGGCCAGCGGAGATGGACCGGAAAGGTAGTGCGTGATCCAGAAGGAGAGGCCTGGTAGTTGCGCTCACCAGTAGCCCTCCTCTTACTGATGAGCTCTGGCTTTTACTGGACATGAGGTGACAAAATGACCAGCGGAGCCGCAGTAGAGACAGGGCGATTGGTGATTCTCCGTTCCCTCTCCTTGGCCGAGATGCGAATACCCCCAGCTGCATAGGCTCAGCATCCGAGCCGGCGGAGGAGGAGTGGCAGTGATGCGGCAGGTGGCAGTGATGTGGAGAGGGAGCAACGGAGAACGTGAGCTCCTTTCCACGAGCTCGGCGACGAAGATCAAACCGTCGCTCTATGCGAATAGCGAGGCTATTAAGGAGTCAGACTGGAAGGAACCTCCCGGGAGAGGATCTCATCCTTAACCTCGACGTGGAGACCCTCAGAAAACGGCGGCAAAGCCGGCTCGTTCCAGTCACTAGAGGCAGCGAGAGTGCGAAACTCAATAGAATAATCCGTTATGGATCTATTCCCCTGACATAGGAAGACAGGGCCCTGGAAGCCTCCTCGCCAAAACAGAACGGTCAAAAACCCCGTATCATCTCCTCCTTAAAGTCCTGATACTGGTTAATACACTCAGCCTCGCCTCCCAGACTGCCGTGCCCCCTCACGCGCCGTCCGGTAAGGAGAGAAATGGCGTAGCGTGCGGGCTGCGCTCCTGGAGTAAGTGTTGGGCTGGAGAGAACACCACATCACACTGAGTGAGGAATGAGCGGCACTCAGTGGGCTCCCCAAGTAACACGGCGGGTTGTTGATCCTGGGCTCCGGAGACTCGGAAACCCTGGAAGTGGGCGGTGGATCGAGTGGAGTTGGTGAACCTGTCTTGTGTGGTCGGAGACTTGGACGGCCAGGGTCTCAACGGCATGTTGAGCAGCAGACAATTCTTCCTCGTGTCTGCCTAGCACGCTCCCTGGATCTCGACGGCGGGTGAAAGGGTCCGGGCCGCTGGGTCCATTCTTGGTCTGATTCTTCTGTTATGAACTTGAGTGAAGACCCAAAAGCGGTTTAACAGAAAACAGAGTTCTTTAATGAAAATACAGGAATGGCATAAATCCTCTTCCAACGTTGTCAGGCGGAACAAAAGAACGTTAGTATCGTGCAGGATGCTCCTGCCAGGCAGACTCCGACAGGACAGGACAAGGTGGAAGCAAAGCGAGGCGACAGCTTGCTTCCTGGCATCAAAAAACACAAACAAGAATCAGACACTGAAAGTAGCAGGAACAGAAAGAAATAGAGACCTAATCAGAGGAAGAAGAGAACAGGTGGGGAAAAGAGAATGAGCTAGTTAGGGGAAATGTAGAACAGCTGAAGGATGAGAGACAGAGAAGGTAACCTAAAAAGACCAGCAGAGAGAGAGAATGAAGAGAAAGGACAGGAACAGACATAACAAGACATGACAGAT
>NW_027004343.1:0-5037 GCF_036934945.1 Oncorhynchus masou masou
GAAGACCCAAACGCGGTTTTAACAGAAAACAGAGTTCTTTAATAAAAACAGGAATGGCATAAATCCTCTTCCAACGTAGTCAATGGAACAAAAGAACGTAGTATAATGCAGGTTGCACCTGCCATGCAGACTCGACAGGACAGGACAGGACAAGGTGGAAGCAAACGAGACGACAGCTTGCTTCTGGCATCAAAAAACACAAACAAGAATCAGACACTGAAAGTAGCAGGAACAGAGAAAGAAATAGAGACCTAATCAGAGGGGGAAGAGAGAACAGGTGGGGAAAGAGAGAATGAGCTAGTTAGGGAAATGTAGAACAGCTGAGGGATGAGAGACAGAGAAGGTAACCTAAAAAGACCAGCAGAGAGAGAGAATGAAGAGAAAGGACAGGAACAGACATAACAAGACATGACAGTACCCCCCACTCACCGAGCGCTCCTGGCGCACTCGAGGAGGAAACCTGGCGGCAACGGAGGAAATCATCGATCAGCGAACGGTCCAGCACGTCCCGAGAGGGAACCCAACTCCCTCCTCAGGACCGTACCCCTCCCAATCCACTAGGTACTGATGACCACGGCCCCGAGGGCGCATGTCCAAAATCTTACGAACCCTGTAGATGGGTGCGCCTCGACAAGGATGGGGGAGGGACGAGCGGGGGCGCGAAGAACGGGCTTAACACAGGAGACATGGAAGACCGGGTGAACGCGACGAAGATAGCGCGGGAGAAGAAGTCGCACTGCGACAGGATTAATGACCTGGGAAATACGGAACGGACCAATGAACCGCGGGGCCAACTTGCGAGAAGCTGTCTTAAGGGGAAGGTTCTGAGTGGAGAGCCATACTCTCTGACCGCAACAATATCTAGGACTCTTGGTCCTACGCTATTAGCGGCCCTCACAGTCTGCGCCCTATTACGGCAAAGTGCCGACCTGACCCCTTCCAGGTGCGCTCGCAACGCTGGACAAAAAGCCTGAGCGGAGGGGACGCAGGACTGGGCGAGCTGAGATGAGAACAGCGGAGGCTGGTACCCGAGGCTACACTGAAAAGGGGATAGACCGGTAGCAGACGAGGGAAGCGAGTTGTGGGCGTACTCTGCCCAGGGGAGCTGTTCTGACCAAGACGCAGGGTTACGAAAAGAAAGACTGCGTAAAATGCGACCAACAGTCTGATTGGCCCGTTCGGCTTGACCGTTAGACTGGGGATGAAAGCCGGACGAGAGACTGACGGAAGCCCCAATCAAACGGCAAAACTCCCTCCAAAATTGAGACGTGAACTGCGGGCCTCTGTCGGAAACGACGTCAGACGGAAGGCCATGAATTCGGAAAACATTCTCGATAATGATCTGAGCCGTCTCCTTAGCAGAAGGGAGCTTATCGAGAGGAATGAAATGAGCCGCCTTAGAGAATCTATCGACAACCGTAAGAATAACTGTCTTCCCCGCTGATGAAGGCAGTCCGGTGATAAAATCTAAAGCGATGTGAGACCACGGTCGAGAGGGAATGGGAAGCGGTCTGAGACGGCCGGCAGGAGGAGAGTTCCCAGATTTAGTCTGCGCGCAGACCGAACAAGCGGCGACAAATCGACGCGCGTCACGTTCCCGAGTGGGCCACCAGAAACGCTGGCGAATGGAAGCGAGCGTACCCGAAGGCCGGGGTGGCCGGCTAACTTGGCAGAGTGGGCCCACTGAAGAACGGCCGGACGAGTAGGAACGGGAACGAACAGAAGGTTCCTAGGGCAAGCTCGCGGCGACGGAGTGTGAGCGAGTGCTTGCTTTACCTGCCTCTCAATTCCCCAGACAGTCAACCCGACAACACGCCCCTCAGGGAGAATCCCATCGGGGTCGGTGGAGACCTCAGAAGAACTGAAGAGACGAGATAAAGCATCAGGTTTGGTGTTTTTTGAGCCCGGACGATAAGAAATAACAAACTCGAAACGAGCGAAAAACAGAGCCCAACGAGCCTGACGCGCATTAAGTCGTTTGGCTGAACGGATGTACTCAAGGTTCCTATGGTCAGTCCAAACGACAAAAGGAACGGTCGCCCCTCCAACCACTGTCGCCATTCGCCTAGGGCTAAGCGGATGGCGAGCAGTTCGCGATTACCAACATCATAGTTACGTTCTGACGGCGATAAGCGATGAGAGAAAAACGCGCAAGGATGGACCTTGCCGTCAGAGAGAGAGCGCTGAGAAAGAATGGCTCCCACGCCCACCTCTGACGCGTCAACCTCAACAACAAACTGTCTAGAGATGTCAGGTGTAACAAGAATAGGTGCGGATGTAAACGATTCTTAAGAAGATCAAAAGCTCCCTGGGCGGAAACGGACCACTTAAAGCACGTCTTAACAGAAGTAAGGGCTGTGAGAGGAGCTGCCACCTGACCGAAATTACGGATGAAACGACGGTAGAAATTAGCGAAGCCCAGAAAGCGCTGCAGCTCGACGCGTGACTTAGGAACGGGCCAATCAATGACAGCCTGGACCTTAGCGGGATCCATCTTAATGCCCTCAGCGGAAATAACGGAACCGAGAAAAGGGGACAGAGGCGGCATGAAAAGTGCACTTCTCAGCCTTCACATAAAGACAGTTCTCCAAAAGGCGCTGGAGGACGCGTCGCACGTGCTGAACATGAATCGAGAGAGACGGTGAAAAAATCAGGATATCATCCATGTAAACGAAAACAAAAATGTTCAGCATGTCTCTCAGGACGTCGTTAACTAGTGCCTGAAAGACAGCTGGAGCGTTAACGAGGCCGAAAGGAAGAACCCGGTATTCAAAGTGCCCTAACGGAGTGTTAAACGCCGTCTTCCACTCGTCCCCTCCCTGATGCGCACGAGATGGTAGGCGTTACGAAGGTCCAATTTGGTGAAAAACCTGGCTCCCTGCAGGATCTCGAAGGCTGAAGACATAAGAGGAAGCGGATAACGATTCTTAACTGTTATGTCATTCAGCCCTCGATAATCCACGCATGGGCGCAGGGACCCGTCCTTCTTCTGAACAAAAAGAACCCCGCGCCGGCGGGGAGGAGGAGGAGACTATGGTACCGGCGTCGAGCGAAACCGACAAATAATCTCGAGAGCCTTACGTTCGGGAGCCGACAGAGAGTATAATCTACCCCGGGGGGGAGTAGTTCCCGGAAGGAGATCAATACTACAGTCATACGACCGGTGTGGAGGGAGAGAAGTGGCCTTGGAACGACTGAACACCGTGCGCAGATCGTGATACTCCTCCGGCACCCCTGTCAAATCGCCAGGCTCCTCCTGTGAAGAAGAGACAGAGGAAACAGGAGGGATAGCAGACATTAAACAGGTTACATGACAAGAAACATTCCAGGATAGGATAGTATTACTAGACCAATTAATAGAAGGGTTATGGCGCACTAGCCAGGGATGACCCAAAACAACAGGTGTAAAAGGTGAACGAAAAATTAAAAAAGAAATGGTTTCGCTATGATTACCAGAGACAGTGAGGGTTAAAGGCAGCGTCTCACGCTGAATCTTGGGGAGAGAACTACCATCTAAAGCGAACAAGGCCCTGGGCTCCCTAACTGTCTGAGAGGAATGTCATGTTCCCGAGCCCAGGTCTCGTCCATAAAACAGCCCTCCGCCCCAGAGTCTATCAAGGCACTGCAGGAAGCAGATGAACCGGGCCAGCGGAGATGGACCGGAAAGGTAGTGCGTGATCCAGAAGGAGAGGCCTGAGTAGTTGCGCTCACCAGTAGCCCTCCTCTTACTGATGAGCTCTGGCCCTTTACTGGACATGAGGTGACAAAATGACCAGCGGAGCCGCAGTAGAGACAGAGGCGATTGGTGATTCTCCGTTCCCTCTCCTTGGCCGAGATGCGAATACCCCCAGCTGCATAGGCTCAGCATCCGAGCCGGCGGGGGAGGGTGGCAGTGATGCGGCAGGTGGCAGTGATGTGGAGAGGGGAGCAACGGAGAACGTGAGCTCCTTTCCACGAGCTCGGCGACGAAGATCAAACCGTCGCTTATGCGAATAGCGAGAGCTATTAAGGAGTCCAGACTGGAAGGAACCTCCCGGGAGAGGATCTCATCCTTAACCTCGACGTGGAGACCCTCCAGAAAACGAGCGAGCAAAGCCGGCTCGTTCCAGTCACTAGAGGCAGCGAGAGTGCGAAACTCAATAGAATAATCCGTTATGGATCTATTCCCCTGACATAGGGAAGACAGGGCCCTGGAAGCCTCCTCGCCAAAAACAGAACGGTCAAAAACCCGTATCATCTCCTCCTTAAAGTCCTGATACTGGTTAATACACTCAGCCCTCGCCTCCCAGACTGCCGTGCCCCACTCACGCGCCCGTCCGGTAAGGAGAGAAATGACGTAGGCGATGCGGGCTGCGCTCCTGGAGTAAGTGTTGGGCTGGAGAGAGAACACCACATCACACTGAGTGAGGAATGAGCGGCACTCAGTGGGCTCCCCAGAGTAACACGGCGGGTTGTTGATCCTGGGCTCCGGAGACTCGGAAACCCTGGAAGTGGGCGGTGGATCGAGGTGGAGTTGGTGAACCCGTCTTGTGAGGTCGGAGACTTGGACGGCCAGGGTCTCAACGGCATGTTGAGCAGCAGACAATTCCTCCTCGTGTCTGCCTAGCATCGCTCCCTGGATCTCGACGGCGGAGTGAAAAGGGTCCGGAGCCGCTGGGTCCATTCTTGGTCTGATTCTTCTGTTATGAACTTGAGTGAAGACCCAAACGCGGTTTTAACAGAAAACAGAGTTCTTTAATAAAAAACAGGAATGGCATAAATCCTCTTCCAACGTAGTCAATGGAACAAAAGAACGTAGTATAATGCAGGTTGCACCTGCCATGCAGACTCCGACAGGACAGGACAAGGTGGAAGCAAACGAGACGACAGCTTGCTTCTGGCATCAAAAAACACAAACAAGAATCAGACACTGAAAGTAGCAGGAACAGAGAAAGAAATAGAGACCTAATCAGAGGGGGAAGAGAGAACAGGTGGGGAAAGAGAGAATGAGCTAGTTAGGAGAAATGTAGAACAGCTGAGGGATGAGAGACAGAGAAG
>NW_027004344.1:0-5037 GCF_036934945.1 Oncorhynchus masou masou
TGTTATGAACTTGAGTGAAGACCCAAAAGCGGTTTTAACAGAAAACAGAGTTCTTTAATGAAAATACAGGAATGGCATAAATCCTCTTCCAACGTTGACAGCGGAACAAAAAGAACGTTAGTATAGTGCAGGATTGCTCCTGCCAGGCAGACTCCGACAGGACAGGACAAGGTGGAAGCAAACGAGACGACAGCTTGCTTCTGGCATCAAAAAACACAAACAAGAATCAGACACTGAAAGTAGCAGGAACAGAGAGAGAAATAGAGACCTAATCAGAGGGGGAAGAGAGAACAGGTGGGGAAAGAGAGAATGAGCTAGTTAGGGCAGATGTAGAACAGCTGAGGAATGAGAGACAGAGAAGGTAACCTAAAAAGACCAGCAGAGAGAGAGAATGAAGAGAAAGGACAGGAACAGACATAACAAGACATGACAGTACCCCCCCACTCACCGAGCGCCTCCTGGCGCACTCGAGGAGGAAACCTGGCGGCAACGGAGGAAATCATCGATCAGCGGCGATCCCAGCACGTCCCGGAAGACAACTCTCCTCAGGACCGTACCTCGATACCCAAACACCCAGCCAACCAACCCAGAGCGCATGTCCAAAATCTTACGAGCCCTGTAGATGGTGCGCCCCTGCGGCAAGGATGGGGGGGAGGGACGCGAACGCGGCGGGCTTAACACAGAGACATGGAAGACAGGTGAAACGCGGCAGATCTTGTGGGAGAAAGTCGCACTGCGACAGGATTAATGACCTGGGAATGCGGGGCGGACCAATGAACCGCGGGGCCCAACTGCGAAGCTGTCTTAAAGGGGAGGTTCTGAGTGGAGAGCCCTCCTCTCTGGCCTGTGTATCTGGGACTCTTGGTCCTAAAGCTATTAGCGGCCCTCACAGTCTGCGCATTGGCAGTGCCGACCTGACCCCCTTCCAGGTGCGCGCAACGCTGGACAAAAGCCTGAGCGGAGGGGACGCAGGACTCGGCGAGCTGAGATGAGAACAGCGGAGGCTGGTACCCGAGGCTACACTGAAAAGGGGATAGACCGGTAGCAGACGAGGGAAGCGAGTTGTGGGCGACTCTGCCCAGGGGAGCTGTTCTGACCAAGACGCAGGGTTACGAAAAGAAAGACTGCGTAAAATGCGACCAACAGTCTGATTGGCCCGTTCGGCTTGACCGTTAGACTGGGGATGAAAGCCGGACGAGAGACTGACGGAAGCCCCAATCAAACGGCAAAACTCCCTCCAAAATTGAGACGTGAACTGCGGGCCTCTGTCGGAAACGACGTCAGACGGAAGGCCATGAATTCGGAAAACATTCTCGATAATGATCTGAGCCGTCTCCTTAGCAGAAGGGAGCTTATCGAGAGGAATGAAATGAGCCGCCTTAGAGAATCTATCGACAACCGTAAGAATAACTGTCTTCCCCGCTGATGAAGGCAGTCCGGTGATAAAATCTAAAGCGATGTAGGACACGGTCGGAATGGGAAGCGGTCTGAGACGACGGCAGGAGGAGAGTTCCTTAGATTTAGTCTGCGCGCAGACCGAACAAGCGGCGACAAATCGACGCGTCACGTCCTGAGTGAGCCACCAGGAAACGCTGGCGATGGAAGCGAGCGTACCCAACGCGGGTGGCCGCTAACTTGGCAGAGTGGGCCCCACTGAAGAGCGGGGCCGGACGAGTAGGAACGGGAACGAACAGAAGGTTTCCTAGGACAAGCTCGGCGGACGGAGTGTGCGAGTGCTTGCTTTACCTGCCTCTCAATTCCCAGACAGTCACCCGATAACGCGCCCCTCAGGGAGAATCCATCGGGGTCGGTGGAGACCTCAGAAGAACTGAAGAGACGAGATAAAGCATCAGGTTTGGTGTTTTTTGAGCCCGGACGATAAGAAATAACAAACTCAAACGAGCGAAAACAGAGCCCAACGAGCCTGACGCGCATTAAGTCGTTTGGCTGAACGGATGTACTCAAGGTTCCTATGGTCAGTCCAAACGACAAAGGAACGGTCGCCCTCCAACCACTGTCGCCATTCGCCCCAGGAGCTCGCGGATGGCGAGCAGTTCGCGATTACCAACATCATAGTTACGTTCTGACGGCGATAAGCGATGAGAGAAAAACGCGCAAGGATGGACCTTGCCGTCAGAGAGAGCGCTGAGAAAGAATGGCTCCACGCCCCACCTCTGACGCGTCAACCTCAACAACAAACTGTCTAGAGATGTCAGGTGTAACAAGAATAGGTGCGGATGTAAAACGATCTTAAGAAGATCAAAAGCTCCTGGGCGGAAACGGGACCACTTAAAGCACGTCTTAACAGAAGTAAGGGCTGTGAGAGGAGCTGCCACCTGACCGAAATTACGGATGAAACGACGGTAGAAATTAGCGAAGCCCAGAAAGCTGCAGCTCGACGCGTGACTTAGGAACGGGCAATCAATGACAGCCTGGACCTTAGCGGGATCCATCTTAATGCCCTCAGCGGAAATAACGGAACCGAGAAAGGGACAGAGGTGGCATGAAAAATGCACTTCTCAGCCTTCACATAAAGACAGTTCTCCAAAAGGCGCTGGAGGACGCGCCGCACGTGCTGAACATGAATCGAGAGAGACGGAGAAAAAATCAGGATATCATCCATGTAAACGAAACAAAATGTTCAGCATGTCTCTCAGGACGTCGTTAACTAGTGCCTGAAAGACAGCTGGAGCGTTAACGAGGCCGAAAGGAAGAACCCGGTATTCAAAGTGCCCTAACGGAGTGTTAAACGCCGTCTTCCACTCGTCCCCCTCCCTGATGCGCACGAGATGGTAGGCATTACGAAGGTCCAATTTGGTGAAAAACCTGGCTCCCTGCAGGATCTCGAAGGCTGAAGACATAAGAGGAAGCGGATAACGATTCTTAACTGTTATGTCATTCAGCCCTCGATAATCACGCATGGCGCAGGGACCCGTCCTTCTTCTGAACAAAAACCCCGCTCCGGCGGGGAGGAGGAGGAGACAATGGTACCGGCGTTGAGCGAAACCGACAAATAATCCTCGAGAGCCTTATTCGGGAGCCGACAGAGAGTATAATCTACCCCGGGGGGGAGTAGTTCCCGGAAGGAGATCAATACTACAGTCATACGACCGGTGTGGAGGGAGAGAAGTGGCCAGGCGACTGAACACCGTGCGCAGATCGTGATACTCCTCCGGCACCCCTGTCAAATCGCCAGGCTCCTCCTGTGAAGTAGAGACAGAGGAAACAGGAGGGATATAGACATTAAACAGGTTACATGACAAGAAACATTCCAGGATAGGGATTGTATTACATAGACCAATTAATAGAAGGGTTATGGCGCACTAGCCAGGGATGACCCAAAACAACAGGTGTAAAAGGTGAACGAAAGGTAAAAAAGAAATGGTTTCGCTATGATTACCAGGAGACAGTGAGGGTTAAAGGCAGCGTCTCACGCTGAATCTTGGGGAGAGAACTACCATCTAAAGCGGAACAAGGCCTAGGCTCCCCTAACTGTCTGAGAATGTCATGTTCCCGAGCCCAGGTCGTCCATAAAACAGCCCTCCGCCCCAGAGTCTATCAAGGCACTGCAGGAGCAGATGAACCGGGCCAGCGGAGATGGACCGGAAAGGTAGTGCGTGATCCAGAAGGAGAGGCCTGAGCGTTGCGCTCACCAGTAGCCCTCCTCTTACTGATGAGCTCTGGCTTTACTGGACATGAGGTGACAAATGACCAGCGGAGCCGCAGTAGAGACAGAGGCGGTGGTGATTCTCCGTTCCCTCTCCTTGGCCGAGATGCGAATGCCCCAGCTGCATAGGCTCAGCATCCGAGCCGGCGGAGGAGGGGTGGCAGTGATGCGGCAGGTGGCAGTGATGTGGAGAGGGGAGCAACGGAGAACGTGAGCTCCTTTCCACGAGCTCGGCGACGAGATCAAAACCGTCGCTCTATGCGAATAGCGAGAGCTATTAAGGGAGTCCAGACTGAAGGAACCTCCGGGAGAGGATCTCATCCTTAACCTCGACGTGGAGACCCTCCAGAAAACGAGCGAGCAAAGCCGGCTCGTTTCCAGTCACTAGAGGCAACAGAGTGCGAAACTCAGAATAATCCGTTATGGATCTATTCCCTGACATAGGGAAGACAGGGCCCTGGAAGCCTCCTCGCCAAAACAGAACGGTCAAACCCGTATCATCTCCTCCTTAAAGTCCTGATACTGGTTAATACACTCAGCCCTCGCTCCCAGGACTGCCGTACCCCCTCACGCGCCGGTCCGGTAAGGAGAAATGACGTAGGCGATGCGGGCTGCGCTCCTGGAGTAAGTGTTGGGCTGGAGAGAACACCACATCACACTGAGTGAGGAATGAGCGGCACTCAGTGGGCTCCCCAGAGTAACACGGCGGGTTGTTGATCCTGGGCTCCGGAGACTCGGAACCCCTGGAAGTGGCGGTGGATCGAGGTGGAGTTGGTGAACCTGTCTTGTGAGGTCGGAGACTTGGACGGCCAGGGTCTCAACGGCATGTTGAGCAGCAGACAATTCCTCCTCGTGTCTGCCTAGCATCGCTCCCTGGATCTCGACGGCGGAGTGAAAAGGGTCCGGAGCCGCTGGGTCCATTCTTGGTCTGATTCTTCTGTTATGAACTTGAGTGAAGACCCAAAAGCGGTTTTAACAGAAACAGAGTTCTTTAATGAAAAATACAGGAATGGCATAAATCCTCTTCCAACGTTGACAGCGGAACAAAAAGAACGTTAGTATAGTGCAGGATTGCTCCTGCCAGGCAGACTCCGACAGGACAGGACAAGGTGGAAGCAAACTTGAGACGACAGCTTGCTTCTGGCATCAAAACACAAACAAGAATCAGACACTGAAAGTAGCAGGAACAGAGAGAGAAATAGAGACCTAATCAGAGGGGGAAGAGAGAACAGGTGGGGAAAGAGAGAATGAGCTAGTTAGGGCAGATGTAGAACAGCTGAGGAATGAGAGACAGAGAAGGTAACCTAAAAAGACCAGCAGAGAGAGAGAATGAAGAGAAAGGACAGGAACAGACATAACAAGACATGACA
>NW_027004345.1:0-5036 GCF_036934945.1 Oncorhynchus masou masou
CACACACACACACACACACACACACACACACACACACACACACACACACACACACACACACACACACACACACACACACACACCAACACAAGTACACACACACACACCAACACACGTACACACACACACACACACACACTCCAACACAAGTACACACACACACACACACACACACACACCAACACAAGTACACACACACACACACACACACACACACACACACACACACACACACCAACGCAAGTACACACACACCAACGCAAGTACACACACACACACACACCAACGCAAGTACACACACACACAAACACAAGTACACACACACACACACACACACACACACACACACACACACACACCAACGCAAGTACACACACACCAACGCAAGTACACACACCAACGCAAGTACACACACACACACACACACACACACACACACACACACACACACACACACACACACACACACACACACACACACACACACCAACGCAAGTACACACACACACAAACACAAGTACACACACACACACACACACACACCCTCCACCATCCACCCCACACACACTCACCTTGGACTTTAACCTGTGTGGGCCCACAGGCAGGGCAGGGTAGTATGGTGAACTCCTCAGCCTGGTGCATAGAGTAGTCAGTACTGGCCAGCACCAGTCTGTCTCCTGGGCCCCAGCCTTCAGCTGGCTCAGCTAACTCCAGGACAGTGCTGTTGGACAGATGCACTATAGAGATGGAGGCCTGGGGACGCACTGGAGGGACAGAGAAATACGTCAATCAATTTGGTTATATCAAATGCACTGACACACACACACACTAACAAGCACACCCATACACACGCACCCATCCCATAAATCAGTTGGAGCAGCTGGGCTGTCAGGTTAACTGAATAAACTCCACGAAGAGGAGCCATAACTCTCCTGCTCCTGAATGTGTGTGTAGGGTTATTCATAATTCATGTGCTGTACAGTATGTCTTGTGTCTGTGCTGATGTATAGGAGGATCATGTGCTGTACAGTATGTCTTGTGTCTGTGCTGATGTCTATAGGAGGATCATGTGCTGTACAGTATGTCTTGTGTCTGTGCTGATGTCTAGGAGGGATCATAAAGTATGTCTTGTGTCTGTGCTGATGTCTAGGAGGATATGTCTTGTATGTCTGTGTCTGTGCTGATGTCTAGGAGGATCATGTGCTGTACAGTATGTCCTGTGTCTGTGCTGATGTCTATAGGAGGATCATGTGCTGTACAGTATGTCTTGTGTCTGTGCTGATGTCTATAGGAGGATCATGTGCTGTTGTCTTGTGTCTGTGCTGATGTCATCGGAGGTCTTGTATGTCTTGTGCTGATGTCTATAGGAGGATCATGTGCTGTACAGTATGTCTTGTGTCTGTGCTGATGTCTATAGGAGGATCATGTGCTGTACAGTATGTCTTGTGTCTGTGCTGATGTCTATAGGAGGATCAGTACAGTATGTCCTGTGTCTGTGCTGATGTCTATAGGAGGTATGTGCTGTACTTGTGTGTCTGTGCTGATGTCTATAGGAGGATCATGTGCTGTACAGTATGTCTTGTGTCTGTGCTGATGTCTATGGATGTGTGCTGTACAGGCAATATAATCTGTGTCCTGTGCTGATGTCTAGGAGGATCATGTGCTGTACAGTATGTCCTGTGTCTGTGCTGATGTCTATAGGAGGATCATGTGCTGTACAGTATGTCTTGTGTCTGTGCTGATGTCTAGGAGGATCATGTGCTGTACAGTATGTCTTGTGTCTGTGCTGATGTCTATAGGAGGATCATGTGCTGTACAGTATGTCCTGTGTCTGTGCTGATGTCTATAGGAGGATCATGTGCTGTACAGTATGTCCTGTGTCTGTGCTGATGTCTATAGGAGGATCATGTGCTGTACAGTATGTCCTGTGTCTGTGCTGATGTCTATAGGAGGATCATGTGCTGTACAGTATGTCCTGTGTCTGTGCTGATGTCTATAGGAGGATCATGTGCTGTACAGTATGTCTTGTGTCTGTGCTGATGTCTATAGGAGGATCATGTGCTGTACAGTATGTCCTGTGTCTGTGCTGATGTCTATAGGAGGATCATGTGCTGTACAGTATGTCCTGTGTCTGTGCTGATGTCTATAGGAGGATCATGTGCTGTACAGTATGTCCTGTGTCTGTGCTGATGTCTATAGGAGGATCATGTGCTGTACAGTATGTCCTGTGTCTGTGCTGATGTCTATAGGAGGATCATGTGCTGTACAGTATGTCTTGTGTCTGTGCTGATGTCTATAGGAGGATCATGTGCTGTACAGTATGTCCTGTGTCTGTGCTGATGTCTATAGGAGGATCATGTGCTGTACAGTATGTCCTGTGTCTGTGCTGATGTCTATAGGAGGATCATGTGCTGTACAGTATGTCCTGTGTCTGTGCTGATGTCTATAGGAGGATCATGTGCTGTACAGTATGTCCTGTGTCTGTGCTGATGTCTATAGGAGGATCATGTGCTGTACAGTATGTCCTGTGTCTGTGCTGATGTCTATAGGAGGATCATGTGCTGTACAGTATGTCCTGTGTCTGTGCTGATGTCTATAGGAGGATCATGTGCTGTACAGTATGTCCTGTGTCTGTGCTGATGTCTATAGGAGGATCATGTGCTGTACAGTATGTCCTGTGTCTGTGCTGATGTCTATAGGAGGATCATGTGCTGTACAGTATGTCCTGTGTCTGTGCTGATGTCTATAGGAGGATCATGTGCTGTACAGTATGTCTTGTGTCTGTGCTGATGTCTATAGGAGGATCATGTGCTGTACAGTATGTCCTGTGTCTGTGCTGATGTCTATAGGAGGATCATGTGCTGTACAGTATGTCCTGTGTCTGTGCTGATGTCTATAGGAGGATCATGTGCTGTACAGTATGTCCTGTGTCTGTGCTGATGTCTATAGGAGGATCATGTGCTGTACAGTATGTCCTGTGTCTGTGCTGATGTCTATAGGAGGATCATGTGCTGTACAGTATGTCCTGTGTCTGTGCTGATGTCTATAGGAGGATCATGTGCTGTACAGTATGTCCTGTGTCTGTGCTGATGTCTATAGGAGGATCATGTGCTGTACAGTATGTCCTGTGTCTGTGCTGATGTCTATAGGAGGATCATGTGCTGTACAGTATGTCCTGTGTCTGTGCTGATGTCTATAGGAGGATCATGTGCTGTACAGTATGTCCTGTGTCTGTGCTGATGTCTATAGGAGGATCATGTGCTGTACAGTATGTCCTGTGTCTGTGCTGATGTCTATAGGAGGATCATGTGCTGTACAGTATGTCCTGTGTCTGTGCTGATGTCTATAGGAGGATCATGTGCTGTACAGTATGTCCTGTGTCTGTGCTGATGTCTATAGGAGGATCATGTGCTGTACAGTATGTCCTGTGTCTGTGCTGATGTCTATAGGAGGATCATGTGCTGTACAGTATGTCCTGTGTCTGTGCTGATGTCTATAGGAGGATCATGTGCTGTACAGTATGTCCTGTGTCTGTGCTGATGTCTATAGGAGGATCATGTGCTGTACAGTATGTCCTGTGTCTGTGCTGATGTCTATAGGAGGATCATGTGCTGTACAGTATGTCTTGTGTCTGTGCTGATGTCTATAGGAGGATCATGTGCTGTACAGTATGTCCTGTGTCTGTGCTGATGTCTATAGGAGGATCATGTGCTGTACAGTATGTCCTGTGTCTGTGCTGATGTCTATAGGAGGATCATGTGCTGTACAGTATGTCTTGTGTCTGTGCTGATGTCTATAGGAGGATCATGTGCTGTACAGTATGTCCTGTGTCTGTGCTGATGTCTATAGGAGGATCATGTGCTGTACAGTATGTCTTGTGTCTGTGCTGATGTCTAGGAGGATCATGTGCTGTACAGTATGTCCCTTGTGTCTGTGCTTGTCGAAGGCGGTCATGTATGACTTGAGCTGTGGAAGGAGGATCATGTGCTGTACAGTATGTCTTGTGTCTGTGCTGATGTCGTAAGGCTAGGTATCATGGTACTATAACGGTGTCAGATCGACATGGTACTATAACGGTGTCAGATCGACATGGTACTATAACGGTGTCAGATCGACATGGTACTATAACGGTGTCAGATCGACATGGTACTATAACGGTGTCAGATCGACATGGTACTATAACGGTGTCAGATCGACATGGTACTATAACGGTGTCAGATCGGAAATGGTACTAATGGACTAATAGAATAATGCCCCACACCTTCATCAAACCACACATTCAATCTACAGGCTAAGGATAACACACACACACACCTAAATGACCTTAATCAAATCAGTCAAACCATGGTATAATTGTGTACACTGTGAAAGGATCCTCTCTCCCATCTCTCTCACAATCTCTCTCACTCTCTCTCACAATCTCCTCTCTCTCTCTTCTCTCTCTCTCTCTCTCTCTCTCTCTCACATTCTCTCTCTCTCTCTCTCTCTCTCTCTCTCAAATCTCTCTCTCTCTCTCACTCTCTCTCTCTCTCTCTCTCTCCCTCACTCTCTCTCTCTCTCACTCTCTCTCTCTCTCTCTCTCTCTCTCTCTCACAATCTCTCTCACAATCTCTCACTCTCTCTCTCTCTCTCACAATCTCTCTCTCTCTCCTTCTCTCTCTCTCTCTCTCTCTCTCTCTCTCTCTCTCTCTCTCACAATCTCTCTCCTCTCTCTCTCTCTCTCTCACATCTCTCTCTCTCCATCTTCTCTCTCTCTCACAATCTCTCTCTCTCTCCAATCTCTCTCTCTCTCTCTCTCTCTCTCTCTCTCTCTCTCTCCTCTTCTCCTCTCTCCTCTCCTATCCACGGAAGGAGAGTTGTATGGCATTGAAGCTTGCCTGGAGGGTTGTTAACACAGTGTCCAATGAAGGGCCAGAAGTATACAGAATGGTGTCGTCTGCGTGAGGTGGATCAGAGACTCACCAGCGGCAGAGAGCGACCTCATTGATGTGTACAGAGAAGAGAGTCGGTCCAAGAATTGAACCCTGTGGCACCCC
>NW_027004346.1:0-69532 GCF_036934945.1 Oncorhynchus masou masou
ATTTTTTAAATTTTACCTCTTATTTAACCATGGCAAGTCAGTTAAGAACAAATTCTTATTTTCAATGACGGCCTGGGAACAGTGGGTTAACTGCCTGTTCAGGGGCAGAACGACAGATTTGTACCTTGTCAGCTCGGGGGTTTGAACTCGCAACCTTCCGGTTACTAGTCCAACGCTCTAACCACTAGGCTACCCTGCCGCCCCAGTAAGACTGGTTACATAGGTATAAGACAGGTGTAAGACAGGTACATAGGTGTAAGACACCTTCAACTCAATCATCAAGTTTGCAGATGACACAACAGTAGTAGGCCTGATTACCAACAATAACAAGACAGCCTACAGGGAGGAGGTGAGGGCCTGTCAGGGTGGTGTCAGGAAAATAACCTCTCCCTCAATGTCAACAAAACAAAGGAGCTGATTGTGGACTAAAGGAAACAGCAAAGGGAGCAAGCCTCTATCCACATTGATGTGACCGCAGTGGAGAAGGTGGAAAGCGTCAAGATCCTCGGCTTACACATCACAAAAACTGAAATGGTCTACCCACACAGACAGCATGGTGAAGACAGAGCTGGTGTAACTGTGGCATGTGATTTACGTCATTTCCGGTCACAACTTGCAGACTTGTTTACGTGTTGCTGTGCGTTTTGTTGCCAACCTATTTTGCTACCTGAAACTTTACGGTTTTTACTTTTTAATTACCGTTTATATTTTTGTTTTTTCCTCAACTTTTTCACTCAGGACGCTTTATCTGGACATGGTTCGTCAGACGTCCCACAGCCGAAGCTAAGTAGTAACATTAACATGATGCCTTCTAAATTGCAGTCGCTGTACTCATAATATACTGAGAACGACGCCTTACGGCGAGGATAGCTGTGTTACAAGCCCAGCTTCAGACGCAATCGTTAGGGCAAGGGTGATTTCAGTGTAGGAAAGGATGAAACAGTGTCTGTGCCACCAGTAAGTACAGATAGTAGTATAAATCCCCCTGGCACAGTCCCTGCAGCCGGACAACTTTGTCACGGTTTCTGGAAGGAAATGTTGTAGGAATGCTCAACCGGTGTCGCTCATTCAGCCGACAGAAACTTTCAACCGGTTTTCCCCATTAAGCAGCGAGTCGAGTCAGAAGCCGAGCCTTCTCTTGTCTCTACTCCTCCCGTTACGGGGTCTGAGACACCGAAGCTTCCCACCATTAGCTCTGACAAATTGAAAACTGTAGTCATTGGCGACTCCATTACCCGCAGTATTAGACTTAAAACGAATCATCCAGCGATCATACACTGTTTACCAGGGGCAGGACAACCGACGTTAAGGCTAATCTGAAGATGGTGCTGGCTAAAGCTAAAACTGGCGAGCGTAGAGAGTATAGAGATATTGTTATCCACGTCGGCACCAACGATGTTAGGATGAAACAGTCAGAGATCACCAAGCGCAACATAGCTTCTGCGTGTAAATCAGCTAGAAAGATGTGTCGGCATCGAGTAATTGTCTCTGGCCCCCTCTCAGTTAGGGGGAGTGATGAGCTCTACAGCAGAGTCTCACAACTCAATCGCTGGTTGTAAACTGCTTTCTGCCCCTCCCAAAAGATAGAATTTGTAGATAATTTGCCCTCTTTCTGGGACTCACCCACAAACTGTTATGAACTTGAGTGAAGACCCAAAAGCGGTTTTAACAGAAAACAGAGTTCTTTAATGAAAATACAGGAATGGCATAAATCCTCTTCCAACGATGTCAGCGGAACAAAAGAACGTTAGTATAGTGCAGGATGCTCCAGCCAGGCAGACGACAGGACAGGACAAGGTGGAAGCAAACGAGACGACAGCTTGCTTCTGGCATCAAAAAACACAAATAAGAATCAGACACTGAAAGTAGCAGGAACAGAGAAAGAAATAGAGACCTAATCAGAGGGGGAAGAGAGAACAGGTGGGGAAGAGTGAAAGAGCTAGTTAGGGCAGATGTAGAACAGCTGAGGAATGAGAGACAGAGAAGGTAACCTAAAAAGACCAGCAGAGAGAGAGAATGAAGAGAAAGGACAGGAACAGACATAACAAGACATGACAGTACCCCCCACTCACCGAGCGCCTCCTGGCGCACTCGAGGAGGAAACCTGGCGGCAACGGAGGAAATCATCGATCAGCGAACGGTCCAGCACGCCCCGAGAGGGAACCCAACTCTCTCCTCAGGACCGTACCCTCCCAATCAACTAGGTACTGATGACCACGGCCCCGAGGGCGCATGTCCAAAATCTTACGAACCCTGTAGATGGGTGCGCCTGACAAGGATGGGGGGAGGGACGAGCGGGGGCCGAAGAACGGGCTTAACACAGGAGACATGGAAGACCGGGTGAACGCGACGAAGATAGCTGGAGAAGAAGTCGCACTGCGACAGGATTAATGACCTGGAAAATACGGAACGGACCAATGAACCGCGGGCCAACTTGCGAGAAGCTGTCTTAAGGGGAAGGTTCTGAGTGGAGAGCCATACTCTCTGACCGCAACAATATCTAGGACTCTTGGTCCTACGCTTATTAGCGGCCCTCACAGTCTGCGCCCTATTACGGCAAAGTGCCGACCTGACCCCCTTCCAGGTGCGCGCAACGCTGGACAAAAGCCTGAGCGGAGGGGACGCAGGACTCGGCGAGCTGGAGATGAGAACAGCGGAGGCTGGTACCCGAGGCTACACTGAAAAGGGGATAGACCGGTAGCAGACGAGGAAGCGAGTTGTGGGCGACTCTGCCCAGGGGAGCTGTTCTGACCAAGACGCAGGGTTACGAAAAGAAAGACTCGGCGTAAAATGCGACCAACAGTCTGATTGGCCCGTTCGGGGCTTGACCGTTAGACTGGGGATGAAAGCCGGACGAGACTGACGGAAGCCCCAATCAAACGGCAAACTCCTCCAAAATTGAGACGTGAACTGCGGACCTCTGTCGGAAACGACGTCAGACGGAAGGCCATGAATTCGGAAAACATTCTCGATAATGATCTGAGCCGTCTCCTTAGCAGAAGGGAGCTTATCGAGAGGAATGAAATGAGCCGCCTTAGAGAATCTATCGACAACCGTAAGAATAACTGTCCTCCCGCTGATGAAGGCAGTCCGGTGACAAAATCTAAAGCGATGTGAGACCACGGTCGAGAGGGAATGGGAAGCGGTCTGAGACGGCCGGGCAGGAGGAGAGTTCCCAGATTTAGTCTGCGCGCAGACCGAACAAGCGGCGACAAATCGACGCGTCACGTTCCCGAGTGGGCCACCAGAAACGCTGGCGAATGGAAGCGAGCGTATTCCGAACGCCGGGGTGGCCGGCTAACTTGGCAGAGTGGGCCCACTGAAGAACGGCCGGACGAGTAGGAACGGGAACGAACAGAAGGTTCCTAGGACAAGCTCGCGGCGACGGAGTGTGAGCGAGTGCTTGCTTTACCTGCCTCTCAATTCCCAGACAGTCAACCCGACAACACGCCCTCAGGGAGAATCCCATCGGGGTCGGTGGAGACCTCAGAAGAACTGAAGAGACGAGATAAAGCATCAGGTTTGGTGTTTTTTGAGCCCGGACGATAAGAAATAACAAACTCGAAACGAGCGAAAAACAGAGCCCAACGAGCCTGACGCGCATTAAGTCGTTTGGCTGAACGGATGTACTCAAGGTTCCTATGGTCAGTCCAAACGACAAAGGAACGGTCGCCCTCCAACCACTGTCGCCATTCGCCTAGGGCTAAGCGGATGGCGAGCAGTTCGCGATTACCAACATCATAGTTACGTTCTGACGGCGATAAGCGATGAGAGAAAAAACGCGCAAGGATGGACCTTGCCGTCAGAGAGAGAGCGCTGAGAAAGAATGGCTCCCACGCCCACCTCTGACGCGTCAACCTCAACAACAAACTGTCTAGAGATGTCAGGTGTAACAAGAATAGGTGCGGATGTAAAACGATTCTTAAGAAGATCAAAAGCTCCCTGCGGAAACGGACCACTTAAAGCACGTCTTAACAGAAGTAAGGGCTGTGAGAGGAGCTGCCACCTGACCGAAATTACGGATGAAACGACGGTAGAAATTAGCGAAGCCCAGAAAGCGCTGCAGCTCGACGCGTGACTTAGGAACGGGCCAATCAATGACAGCCTGGACCTTAGCGGGATCCATCTTAATGCCCTCAGCGGAAATAACGGAACCGAGAAAAGGGACAGAGGCGGCATGAAAAGTGCACTTCTCAGCCTTCACATAAAGACAGTTCTCCAAAAGGCGCTGGAGGACGTGCCGCACGTGCTGAACATGAATCGAGAGAGACGGTAAAAATCAGGATATCGTCCATGTAAACGAAAACAAAATGTTCAGCATGTTCTTCAGGACGTCGTTAACTAGTGCCTGAAAGACAGCTGGAGCGTTAACGAGGCCGAAAGGAAGAACCCGGTATTCAAAGTGCCCTAACGGAGTGTTAAACGCCGTCTTCCACTCGTCCCCTCCCTGATGCGCACGAGATGGTAGGCGTTACGAAGGTCCAATTTGGTGAAAAACCTGGCTCCCTGCAGGATCTCGAAGGCTGAAGACATAAGAGGAAGCGGATAACGATTCTTAACAGTTATGTCATTCAGCCCTCGATAATCCACGCATGGGCGCAGGGACCCGTCCTTCTTCTGAACAAAAAAACCCCAGCTCCGGCGGGGGGGAGGAGGAGGAGACTATGGTACCGGCGTCGAGCGAAACCGACAAATAATCCTCGAGAGCCTTACGTTCGGGAGCCGACAGAGAGTATAATCTACCCCGGGGGGAGTAGTTCCTGGAAGGAGATCAATACTACAGTCATACGACCGGTGGGAGGGAGAGAAGTGGCCTTGGAACGACTGAACACCGTGCGCAGATCGTGATACTCCTCCGGCACCCCTGTCAAATCGCCAGGCTCCTCCTGTGAAGAAGAGACAGAGGAAACAGGAGGGATAGCAGACATTAAACAGGTTACATGACAAGAAACATTCCAGGATAGGATAGTATTACTAGACCAATTAATAGAAGGGTTATGGCGTACTAGCCAGGGATGACCCAAAACAACAGGTGTAAAAGGTGAACGAAAAATTAAAAAAGAAATGGTTTCGCTATGATTACCAGAGACAGTGAGGGTTAAAGGCAGCGCCTCACGCTGAATCTTGGGGAGAGAACTACCATCTAAAGCGAACAAGGCCGTGGGCTCCCCTAACTGTCTGAGAGGAATGTCATGTTCCCGAGCCCAGGTCTCGTCCATAAAACAGCCCTCCGCCCCAGAGTCTATCAAGGCACTGCAGGAAGCAGATGAACCGGGCCAGCGGAGATGGACCGGAAAAGTAGTGCGTGATCCAGAAGGAGAGGCCTGAGTAGTTGCGCCACCAGTAGCCCTCCTCTTACTGATGAGCTCTGGCTTTTACTGGACATGAGGTGACAAAATGACCAGCGGAGCCGCAGTAGAGACAGAGGCGATTGGTGATTCTCCGTCCTTCTCCTTGGCCGAGATGCGGATACCCCCAGCTGCATAGGCTCAGCATCCGAGCCGGGCGGAGGAGGGTGGCAGTGATGCGGCAGGTGGCAGTGATGTGGAGAGGGGAGCAGCGGAGAACGCGAGCTCCTTTCTCGAGCTCGGCGACGAAGATCAAACCGTCGCTTCATGCGAATAGCGAGAGCTATTAAGGAGTCCAGACTGGAAGGAACCTCCCGGGAGAGGATCTGCCCTAACTCGACGAGGAGACCCTCCAGAAAACGAGCGAGCAAAGCCGGCTCGCTCCAGTCACTTGAGGCAGCGAGAGTGCGAAACTCAATAGAATAATCCGTTATGGATCGATTCCCCTGACATAGGGAAGACAGGGCCCTGGAAGCCTCCTCCCAAAAACAGAACGGTCAAAAACCCGTATCATCTCCTCCTTAAAGTCTTGATACTGGTTAATACACTCAGCCCGCCTCCCAGACTGCCGTGCCCCACTCACGCGCCCCGTCCGGTAAGGGAGAGAAATGACGTAGGCGATGCGGGCTGCGCTCCTGGAGTAAGTGTTGGGCTGAGAGAGAACACCACATCACACTGAGTGAGGAATGAGCGGCACTCAGTGGGCTCCCCAGAGTAACACGGCGGGTTGTTGATCCTGGGCCCGGAGACTCGGAAACCCTGGAAGTGGGCGGTGGATCGAGGTGGAGTTGGTGAACCTGTCTTGTGAGGTCGGAGACTTGGACGGCCAGGGTTTCAACGGCATGTCGAGCAGCAGACAATTCCTCCTCGTGTCTGCCTAGCATCGCTCCCTGATCTCGACGGCGGAGTGAAAAGGGTCCGGAGCCGCTGGGTCCATTCTTGGTCTGATTCTTCTGTTATGAACTTGAGTGAAGACCCAAAAGCGGTTTTAACAGAAAACAGAGTTCTTTAATGAAAAAACAGGAATGGCATAAATCCTCCTCCAACGTTGTCAGCGGAACAAAAAGAACGTTAGTATAGTGCAGGTGGCACCTGCCAGGCAGACTCCGACAGGACAGGGACAAGGTGGAAGCAAACGAGACGACAGCTTGCTTCTGGCATCAAAAAACACAAACAAGAATCAGACACTGAAAGTAGCAGGAACAGAGAAAGAAATAGAGACCTAATCAGAGGGGGAAGAGAGAACAGGTGTGAAAGAGTGAATGAGCTAGTTAGAGGAGATGTAGAACAGCTGAAGAATGAGAGACAGAGAAGGTAACCTAAAAAGACCAGCAGAGAGAGAGAGTGAAGAGAAAGGACAGGAACAGACATAACAAGACATGACACAGTTTGTCTCTGTGAATGGTTTGTCCTCTGACAAATCAACTGTAAATTTCGGTGTTCCTCAAGGTTCCGTTTTAGGACCACTATTGTTTTCACTATATATTTTACCTCTTGGGGATGTCATTCGAAAACATAATGTTAACTTTCACTGCTATGCGGATGACACACAGCTGTACATTTCAATGAAACATGGTGAAGCCCCAAAATTGCCCTCGCTAGAAGCATGTGTTTCATACATAAGGAAGTGGATGGCTGCAAACTTTCTACTTTTAAACTCGGACAAAACAGAGATGCTTGTTCTATGTCCCAAGAAACAAAGAGATCTTCTGTAGAATCTGACAATTAATCTTAATGGTTGTACAGTCGTCATAAATAAAACTGTGAAGGACCTTGGTGTTACTTTCTGTCCAAAAATGATGCTGAAAAATGAATCCATGCTTTTGTCACTTCTAGGTTAGACTACTGCAATGCTCTACTTTCCGGCTACCCGGATAAAGCACTAAATCAACTTCAGTTAGTGCTAAATACGGCTGCTAGAATCCTGACTAGAACCATAAAATTTGATCATATTACTCCAGTGCTAGCCTCCCTACACTGGCTTCCTGTCAAAGCAAGAGCTGATTTCAAGGTTTTACTGCTAACCTACAAAGCATTACATGGGCTTGCTCCTACCTATCTCTCTGATTTGGTCCTGCCGTACATACCTACACATACGCTACGGTCACAAGATGCAGGCCTCCTAATTGTCCCTAGAATTTCTAAGCAAACAGCTGGAGGCAGGGCTTTCTCCTATAGAGCTCCATTTTTATGGAACGGTGTGTCCCCCTTGGGTTGTGCCGTGGCGGAGATCTTTGTGGGCTATACTCAGCCTTGTCTCAGGATGGTAAGTTGGTGGTTGAAGATATCCCTCTAGTGGTGTGGGTGCTGTGCTTTGGAAAAGTGGGTGGGGTTATATCCTTCCTGTTTGGCCCTGTCCGGGGGTGTCCTCGGATGGGGCCACAGTGTCTCCTGACCCCTCCTGTCTCAGCCTCCAGTATTTATGCTGCAGTAGTTTATGTGTCGGGGGGCTAGGGTCAGTTTGTTATATCTGGAGTACTTCTCCTGTCCTATTCGGTGTCCTGTGTGAATTTAAGTGTGCTCTCTCTAATTCTCTTTTCTCTTTTTTCTCTCTCTCGGAGGACCTGGGACCATGCCTCAGGACTACCTGACATGATGACTCCTTGCTGTCCCCAGTCCACCTGGCCCCGTGCTGCTGCTCCAGTTTCAACTGTTCTGCCTTATTATTATTGGACCATGCTGGTCATTTATGAACATTTGAACATCTTGGCCATGTTCTGTTATAATCTCCATCCGGCACAGCCAGAAGAGGACTGGCCACCCCACATAGCCTGGTTCCTCTCTAGGTTCCTTGCTAGGTTTTGGCCTTTCTAGGGAGTTTTTCCGAGCCACCGTGCTTCTACACCTGCATTGCTTGCTGTTTGGGGTTTTAGGCTAGGTTTCTGTACAGCACTTTGAGATATCAGCTGATGTACGAAGGGCTATATAAATAAATTTGATTTGATTTGAAAAAGGTGCAACAGTGTCTCTTCAACCTTGTCTTGGCCCCTAAAACCATCACAAACCTTTACAGACACACAATTGAGAGCATCCTGTCAGGCTGTATCACCGCCTGGTACGGCAACCGCACCGCCCGCAACCACAGCACTCTCCAGAGGGTGGTGCAGTCTGCATCACAGGGATCATACTGCCTGCCCTCCAGGAAACCTGCAGCACCCGATGTCACAGGAAGGCCAAAAAAAATAATCAAGGACATCAACCACCCGAGTAACGGCCCGTTCACCCCGCTATCATCGAGAAGTAGAGATCAGTACGGGTGCATCAAAGCTGGGACCAAGAGTCTGAATCACAGCTTCTATCCCAAGGCCATCAGACTGTTAAACAGCCATCACTAGTCGGCTTCCACCCGGTTACTCAACCCTGCAGAGGCTGCTGACATATATACATAGACATGGAATGACTGGCCACTTTAATAATGGAACACTAGACACTTTAATAATGGAACACTAGTCACTTTAATAATGTTTACATCCTGCTTTACTCATCTCATATCTATATACTGTATTATATTCTATTGTATTGTAGTCAATTCCACTCTGATATTGCTTGTCCTAAGATTTATATATTTCTTAATTCCATTCTTTTACTTTTAGATTTCTGTGTATTGTTGTGAATTGTTAGACACTACTGCACTGTTAGATACTACTGCACTGTTAGATACTACTGCACTGTTAGATACTACTGCACTGTTAGATTCTACTGCACTGTTAGATACTACTGCACTGTTAGATACTACTGCACTGTTAGATACTACTACACTGTTAGATACTATTGCACTGTTAGATACTACTGCACTGTTAGATGCACTGTTAGATACTACTACACTGTTAGATGCACTGTTAGATACTACTGCACTGTTAGATGCACTGTTAAATACTACTACACTGAAGATACTACTGCACTGTTAGATAGCACTGCACTGTTAGATACTACTGCACTGTTAGATACTACTGCACTGTTAAATGCACTGTTAGATACTACTGCACTGTTAGATGCACTGTAAGATACTACTGGACTGTTAGATACTACTGCACTGTTAGATGAACTATTAGATACTACTGCACTGTTAGAATCTACTGTTAGATACTAATGCACTGTTAGATACTACTGCACTGTTAGATACTATTGCACTGGTAGATACTACTGCACTGTTAGATGCACTGTTAGATACTACTACACTGTTAGATGCACTGTTAGATACTACTGCACTGTTAGATGCACTGTTAAATACTACTACACTGAAGATACTACTGCACTGTTAGATACTACTGCACTGTTAGATGCACTGTTAGATACTACTACACTGTTAGATGCACTGTTAGATACTACTGTACTGTTAGATGCACTGTTAGATACTACTGCACTGTTAGATGCACTGTTAGATACTACTGCACTGTTAGATGCACTGTTAGATACTAATGGACTGTTAGATACTACTGCACTGTTAGATGCACTGTTAGATACTACTGCACTGTTCGATACTACTGCACTGTTAGATACTACTGCACTGTTAGATACTACTGCACTGTTAAAATCTACTGCACTGTTAGATACTACTGCACTGTTAGATACTACTGCACTGTTAGACACTACTGCACTGTTAGACACTACTGCACTGTTAGATACTACTGCACTGTTAGATACTACTGCACTGGTAAATACTACTGCACTGTTAGATACTACTGCACTGTTAGATGCGCTGTTTGATACTACTGCACTGTTAGATATTACTGCACTGTTAGATACTACTACGCTGTAAGATACTACTGCACTGTTAAATACTACTGCACTGTTAGATACTACTGGGCTGTTAGATACTACTGCACTGTTAGATACTACTGCACTGTTAGATAGCACTGCACTGTTAGATACTACTGAGCTGTTAGATACTACTGGGCTGTTAGATACTACTGGGCTGTTAGATACTACTGGGCTGTTAGATACTACTGCACTGTTAGATGCTACTGCACTGTTAGACACTACTGCACTGTTAGATGCACTGTTAAATACTACTGCACTGTTAGATACTACTGCACTGTTAGATACTACTGCACTGTTAAATGCACTGTTAGATACTACTGCACTGTTAGATGCACTGTTAGATACTACTGGACTGTTAGATACTACTGCACTGTTAGATGCACTGTTAGATACTACTGCACTGTTAGATACTACTGCACTGTTAGATACTACTGCACTGTTAAAATCTACTGCACTGTTAGATACAACTGCACTGTTAGATACTACTGCACTGTTAGACACTACTGCACTGTTAGATACTACTGCACTGTTAGATACTACTGCGCTGTTAGATACTACTGCGCTGTTAGATACTACTGCGCTGTTACATACTACTGCGCTGTTAGATACTACTGCGCTGTTAGATACTACTGCGCTGTTAGATACTACTGCGCTGTTACATACTACTGGGCTGTTACATACTACTGCACTGTTAGATACTACTGCACTGTTAGATACTACTGCACTGTTAGATACTACTGCACTGTTAGAATCTACTGCACTGTTAGATACTACTGCACTGTTAGATGCTACTGCACTGTTAGATGCTACTGCACTGTTAGATGCACTGTTAAATACTACTGCACTGTTAGATACTACTGCACTGTTAGATACTACTGTTAGATACTACTGCACTGTTAGATACTACTGCACTGTTAGATACTACTGTTAGATACTACTGCACTGTTAGATACTACTGTTAGATACTACTGCACTGTTAGATACTACTGTTACATACTACTGCACTGTTAGATACTACTGCACTGTTAGATACTACTGCACTTTTAGATACTACTACACTGTTAGACACTACTGCACTGTTAGATACTACTGCACTGTTAGATACTACTGCACTGTTGGAACTAGGAATACAAGCATTTCGCTACACCCACAATAACATCTGCTAAATATGTGTATGTGACCAATAGAATTTGATTTGATATGATTATGCCACAATATAAAGGCTCATATATGCTTTAAGTTATATAAGTTATGAAGCATTATATCGGCAGGCTTTAAGTAAAGTGTTACCAAAACATATGTTTTAAATCAAACAAACAATGTTTTGAACATTTCAAATGACAAAGAACACTGTAGAGTTGTCATTCACAATGATAACACATGTCCGTACGCCATCAATATTAGAAACTCCCATAGTTCTCCAACATAACTCCTGCAGTTGTCATTCCTCCTCTGACAAGGCCTCGTATAAACTGCTGTATGCCTGGGTCTATTGTAAATCTGACCTAGGCAGGGCCATTGTTCCGTGACCAATTACATAATAAAAAGTGCACTTCATCAAATTGATTTGGATCAGGAGGAGAGGGCTGTTTGGTTTCATGTCTGGTTTATTTAACAGCCTGTCAAAACAGCATAGAGGTATGTGTTGGTGGGTACATAAGGATATGAGATTCAGACTCAGTGTACCACATAAAAACAATGAAATGTCAAGGAAAATATGAATATACCTGATCTCCCTTGAGTCCCTCTTTCTCCACCTGAAACAAACAAGAGAAAACAATGACAACTACAATATGACAGTTACAATATCAGTCTAATTGAAGACACATTATACACTATACAAAATAGTTCAATCAGAAGAACAAAACAGCATTTGTAGATTGATCAGAATGTGGCAGGTTATGGTTTTTGTAATCACGTAACAATTCTTTGAAAAATGCTGCTGTGAATGTGGGTCAGAAGGGACTGAGTCCAAGCAGTACTATTTGAACCCAGGTTAGGGCCTTTCACAGTCACACTCCTACTGGTGATGTGGGTGGAAGGGAGGGGAGCAGACAGACAGACAGACTGACAGGCAGACAGACAGACAGGCAGGCAGGCAGGCAGACAGACAGACAGACAGACAGACAGACAGACAGACAGACAGACAGACAGACAGACAGACAGACAGATGGACGGACAGACGGACAGGAGACAGTCAGACAGACAGACGGACGGACAGACGGACAGGAGACAGTCAGACAGACGGACGGACAGACGGACAGGAGACAGTCAGACAGATGACAGACAGACAGACAGACGGACGGACAGGAGACAGTCAGACAGACAGATGGACGGACAGACGGACAGGAGACAGTCAGACAGACGGACGGACAGACGGACAGGAGACAGTCAGACAGACGGACGGACAGGAGACAGTCAGACGGATGACAGAGAGAGACAGTCAGACATACGGACGGACGGACAGACAGACAGAGTTGTCTGTCCTCACAAACTACTGTCCACATTCAGGGCCACAGATCAACCTATCAGCTTACACATCCATCCCAAATAAGAGGTGTCCCCTTTCAATTGGCCTCCTCGCAAAAACACTGAGGACTTTTTCTTGGAAGCAGCAGCTGCAGAAAGTAGCCATTCATAACATGACATGTGTACAGAATGTGTCACTCACAGGCCCCTGTCTCTGTGCTTAAAGGTGCAATCTGTAGTTGGTACATCCAGTTTTGTACTTTTTTTGGGGGGTGATATATACCCATGACAACTTCAAATGCTTCATGAGCTTAGTTCAACTGTCGTACCCCATCAAACCCCCAAATATAAGCTTCTATTTTACTCCATTGTTTGTAAACAATATAATTGTAAACAAACACTGCACATCAGGGGGAGGCAGTTCCTGTTTTTGATTTAATCGACCTGGAAGACCAGGTGTGTTGAATTTAGGCAATCACTGAACTGATCAATTAGCTCAGTTGGTCAGGTGTGGTGCCGAGTTAGAACAGAACCCTGCAGTACCTGTGTACTCCAGGAACAGGGTTGCCTCGCCCTGCTGAGCTTCAGAACATGGTTCAAACTATCATTTTGATCTCATGGATGGGCAGTCCTTAGCCGTTTACCAAAACTGTGGCAGGGTGGCGGCTTCATAGTTTTTTTTAAATCACAGATTGCCTCTTTAAAACAGTGGACAGAAATCTATCGTTTAACAAGACGGCTGACAAGCCTTTGGTATCTGTGACAGCGGCTGTAAACATGAATGACAGCTAGGAACCGTGATGCCCCTCTATAAAACACAATGTTCTATCTCACAAAGCACTGCTTTACAAACTCATTCTCAATGTATAGCATATCTACACAGTACTTGTAAAAGGGAAACCTTGGGTTAAACTGAATGGGGTATATCGGCTAGTTCATCTATACTACCATTTAGTAGTGTTCAGTAGTGTTCAGTGATAGTAGGTCCACTATCACCGCAATGTTGTTTACAAGTCTGTTGTGAGAAGACCTGGTAACGCCTAACCATGGTGTTCTCGATTCCCAGGATAGAATTTCTGTTATCCTGATTCGTCTCTTATTAATGTATAATTAGCTAGTGTAAATAGCTCGTCAACGGTGACAGTTTTCAGTTGGGGTTTGGTAAGTATTTGGGTGACATGAAAGGGACGGTGCCACACACACTCTGCCTCGCTCCAGTGCTAATGAGACGTGGCAGGGCAGATAATTAGCTAACCACTCACAGTATACTCTTAATCTTCACCCATCACCTCCCCTATTACCACCAGCCAGGCCCTGTGTGTATTAGTGTGTGTGTGTACGTGCGTGGGTGTCATGCATTGTTTGTGTGTGCGCGTGTGAGCATTGTGCGTCTCTGAGTGTGTGTGCACCCATGCATGTGTGTGTATATTCATCTACCAGTCTCTGTCTAGAGTTTCTAGGCTATGCTCCCACTAAGCTCCCTCTCCCTGGGCTCATGTTAACAGAACTAGAGAGGACAAGCAGACAGTGCAGCCAGCCCAATTAAAGGAGCACTATGCATGAAGCATGCTGAGGCTTCTACTGGGATTCACTAAACGCTGAGGGTCTACTGGGAGAGACTGGCGTTTGGAACTCTTAGACTGAGTCAGTGGGGAGGAGAAGAGAAGAGAGCAGAGGAGAGTTGAGGAGAGCTGAGGAGAAGAGAGCTGAGGAGAAGAGAGGAGAGTTGAGGAGAGGAGAGCTAAGGAGAAGAGTGGAGAAGAGAGGAGAGTTGAGGAGAGGAGAGCTGAGGAGAAGAGGAGAGCTGGAGGAGAAGAGAGGAGAGCTGAGGAGAAGAGAGGAGAGCTGAGGAGAGGAGAGCTGAGGAGAAGAGAGGAGAGGAGAGGAGAGCTGAGGAGAAGAGAGGAGAGCTGAGGAGAGTTGAGGAGAGGAGAGTTGAGGAGAGGAGAGCTGAGGAGAAGAAAGGGGAGGAGAGCTGAGGAGATGAGAGCTGAGGAGAAGAGAGGAGAGTTGAGGAGAAGAGAGCTGAGGAGAGGAGAGTTGAGGAGAGGAGAGCTGAGGAGAGGAGAACTGAGGAGAAGAGAGGAGAGCTGGGTGCGTGCTTAGCCCCCTCCTGTACTCCCTGTTCACCCAAGTCTAGCTTGGCCACGCGGACTCCAACACCATCATTAACGACACAACGGTGGTAAGGCCTCCTGCCTATAGGCTGTCTCACCGACAACGATGAGACAGCCTATAGGCAGGAGGCCAGGGACCTGGCAGTGTGGTGCCAGGATAACAAACTCTCCCTCAACGTGAGCAAGACAAAGGAGATGATTGTGGACTACAGGAAAAGGCGAGCCGAACAGGCCCCCATTAACATCAAGGGGGCTGTAGTGGAGCGGGTCGAGAGTTAACTTGGTGTCCACATCACCAACAAAACTATCATGGTCCAAACACACCACGACAGTCGTGAAGAGGGCACGACAAAACCTATTCCCCCTCAGGAGACTGAAAAGATTTGGCATGGGTCCCCAGATCCTCAAAAAGTTCTACAGCTGCACCATCGAGAGCATCCTGACCGGTTGCATCACCGCCTGGTGTGGCAACTGCTCGGCATCCAACCATTAGGCGCTACAAAGGGTAGTGTGTAAGGCCCAGTACAACACCGGGGCCAAGCTTCCATCCATCCAGCACCTATATACTAGGCGGTGTCAGAGGAAGGCCCAAAAAAGACTCCAGTCACCCAAGTCAAAGACTGTTACCACACGGCAAGCGGTACCGGAGCACCAAGTTTAGGTCCAAAAGCTTCTACCACCAAGCCATAAGACTGCTGAACAATCATTCAAATGGCCGCCAGGACTATTTACATTGACCCCCCCCCCTCCATTTGTTTTTACACTGCTGCTACTCACTGTTTATTATCTATGCATAGTCACTTTACCCCGACCTACATGTACAAATGAGCTGGACTAACCTGTACCCCTGCACATTGACCAGGTCCCCCCTGTATATAGCCTCGTTATTGTTATTTTATTGTGTTACTTTTTTTTCTTTGTAAATATTTTCTTAAAGAATTTACTTAAAACTGCATTGTTGGTTAAGGGCTTGTAAAGTAAGCATTTCACCTGTTGCATTCGGCATACGTGAACTTAAATTTGACTAATAAAACTTCAAAGTTGAGAGACAGAGTGAAGGAAACCATGTCTTCAACTTCTCTCACACATGTAGGTCAACCATGGCTGATATCTGTCACTCCCTTCTCATCTCTTCCTGCCCTTCCCATCCTTCCCCCCAGAGCTCCAGACCAGTGGTCTACCTGCCTGCTCTTCACCATGCTCCAAGCCCCAGGAGAGGTGTGGAGAGAGGGGGTTAACCATCCTCATCTACACCTGTCTAGCCTCTCCTTGTCTGACCTCCCAGACAGCACAGAGGTGGATGGTAATGTGACACTGAGACTGTTCACCTGAGCAGTTCCAAATCCCTCTCTCCCCTCCTCACCCCCCCTCTCTCCCCCTCATCCCCCTCATCTCTCCTCATCCCCCTCATCCCCCCCTCCTTCACCTCTCCTCATCCCCCCTCATTCCTCATCCCCCTCATTCCTCCTCCCACCTCATTCCTCCTCCTTCCCCTCATCACCTCCTCCTTCCCCTCTCCTCATCCCCCCTCATTCCTCCTCCTTCCCCTCTCCTCATCCCCTCTCATCCCTTCTCCTTCCCCTCTCCTCATCCCCCCTCATTCCTCCTCCTTCCCCTCTCCTCATCCCCCCTCCTTCCCCTCTCCTCATCCCCCCTCATTCATCCTCCTTCCCCTCTCCTCATCCCCCTCCTTCCCCTCTCTGTTGTTTTTTTATTGTTGAACTCATTAGTCATTCATCAATTTATTGACTCTTATATGGATCTTTCCTTAGCACCTATCATACACAGAGTATAGTACAACACGAAACGTCAACAGTGACTCTTATATGGATCTTTCCTCAGCACCTATCATACACAGGGTATCGTACAACACGAAACGTCAAAAGTGACTCTTATATGGATCTTTCCTCAGCACCTATCATACACAGAGTATAGTACAACACGAAACGTCAACAGTGACTCTTATATGGATCTTTCCTCAGCACCTATCATACACAGAGTATAGTACAACACGAAACGTCAAAAGTGACTCTTATATGGATCTTTCCTCAGCACCTATCATACACAGAGTATAGTACAACACGGAACGTCAACAGTGACTCTTATATGGATCTTTCCTCAGCACCTATCATACACAGAGTATAGTACAACACGAAACGTCAACAGTGACTCTTATATGGATCTTTCCTCAGCACCTATCATACACAGCGTATAGTACAACACGGAACGTCAAAAGTGACTCTTATATGGATCTTTCCTCAGCACCTATCATACACAGAGTATAGTACAACACGAAACGTCAAAAGTGACTCTTATATGGATCTTTCCTCAGCACCTATCATACACAGAGTATAGTACAACACGGAACGTCAACAGTGACTCTTATATGGATCTTTCCTCAGCACCTATCATACACAGAGTATAGTACAACACGAAACGTCAACAGTGACTCTTATATGGATCTTTCCTCAGCACCTATCATACACAGCGTATAGTACAACACGAAACGTCAACAGTGACTCTTAAATGGATCTTTCCTCAGCACCTATCATACACAGAGTATAGTACAACACGGAACGTCAACAGTGACTCTTATATGGATCTTTCCTCAGCACCTATCATACACAGAGTATAGTACAACACGAAACGTCAACAGTGAATCTTATATGGATCTTTCCTCAGCACCTATCATACACAGAGTATAGTACAACACGGAACGTCAACAGTGACTCTTATATGGATCTTTCCTCAGCACCTATCATACACAGAGTATAGTACAACACGAAACGTCAAGAGTGACTCTTATATGGATCTTTCCTCAGCACCTATCATACACAGAGTATAGTACAACACGAAACGTCAACAGTGACTCTTATATGGATCTTTCCTCAGCACCTATCATACACAGAGTATAGTACAACACGGAACGTCAACAGTGACTCTTATATGGATCTTTCCTCAGCACCTATCATACACAACGTATAGTACAACACGGAACGTCAACAGTGACTCTTATATGGATCTTTCCTCAGCACCTATCATACACAGAGTATAGTACAACACGAAACGTCAACAGTGATTCTTATATGGATCTTTCCTCAGCACCTATCATACACAGAGTATAGTACAACACGAAACGTCAACAGTGAATCTTATATGGATCTTTCCTCAGCACCTATCATACACAGAGTATAGTACAACACGGAACGTCAAGTGATACACATTCAGACGATTCATTTCGAAAGGAAAGGAATTGCTGGTATTCAATCATTCTCTTAGACTGTAAATACTGGCAGAGATTATTACTACTCTAAATAAATGTCTGAAGAAGTTACCTCCACGTCGAGCCAAGCGGCGGTACTTGCGGGAGGGCTTGTGCATGCAGAGCTTTAAAGGTCAGTCAAAATAAACAGCACCTTGTGTTACCTTAACCCATTTAGCTGTGTGTGTGTGTGTGTTGTCCACCACAGCTGGGTTCATCATTTCAAAAACATTATTTCAAAAACATTATCTGGGCTTGATTGAGCTTGCCTGGCAAAGCAGAACTAAAGAAATAGTTGCAAATAGTATCAGGAACCGATATCTGGTCTTCATACCACATGACACCCTATTCCCTAGGAACCTACTGTATGTCTGGTGTGCTGTCCATCCTATTCCCTAGGAACCTACTGTATGTCTGGTGTGCTGTCCATCCTATTCCCTAGGAACCTACTGTATGTCTGGTGTGCTGTCCATCCTATTCCCTAGGAACCTACTGTATGTCTGGTGTGCTGTCCACCCTATTCCCTAGGAACCTACTGTATGTCTGGTGTGCTGTCCATCCTATTCCCTAGAACCTACTGTATGTCTGGTGTGCTGTCCATCCTATTCCCTAGGAACCTACTGTATGTCTGGTGTGCTGTCCATCCTATTCCCTAGGAACCTACTGTATGTCTGGTGTGCTGTCCATCCTATTCCCTAGGAACCTACTGTATGTCTGGTGTGCTGTCCATCCTATTCCCTAGGAACCTACTGTATGTCTGGTGTGCTGTCCATCCTATTCCCTAGGAACCTACTGTATGTCTGGTGTGCTGTCCATCCTAGGAACCTACTGTATGTCTGGTGTGCTGTCCATCCCTAGGAACCTACTGTATGTCTGGTGTGCTGTCCATCCTATTCCCTAGGAACCTACTGTATGTCTGGTGTGCTGTCCATCCTATTCCCTAGGAACCTACTGTATGTCTGGTGTGCTGTCCATCCTATTCCCTAGGAACCTACTGTATGTCTGGTGTGCTGTCCATCCTATTCCCTAGGAACCTACTGTATGTCTGGTATGCTGTCCATCCTATTCCCTAGAACCTACTGTATGTCTGGTGTGCTGTCCATCCTATTCCCTAGGAACCTATGTCTGGTGTGCTGTCCATCCTATTCCCTAGGAACCTACTGTATGTCTGGTGTGCTGTCCATCCTATTCCCTAGGAACCTACTGTATGTCTGGTGTGCTGTCCATCCTGTTCCCTAGGAACCTACTGTATGTCTGGTGTGCTGTCCATCCTATTCCCTAGGAACCTACTGTATGTCTGGTGTGCTGTCCATCCTATTCCCTAGGAACCTATGTCTGGTGTGCTGTCCATCCTATTCCCTAGGAACCTACTGTATGTCTGGTGTGCTGTCCACCCTATTCCCTAGGAACCTACTGTATGTCTGGTGTGCTGTCCACCCTATTCCCTAGGAACCTACTGTATGTCTGGTGTGCTGTCCATCCTATTCCCTAGGAACCTACTGTATGTCTGGTGTGCTGTCCATCCTATTCCCTAGGAACCTACTGTATGTCTGGTGTGCTGTCCATCCTATTCCCTAGGAACCTATGTCTGGTGTGCTGTCCATCCTATTCCCTAGGAACCTACTGTATGTCTGGTGTGCTGTCCATCCTATTCCCTAGGAACCTACTGTATGTCTGGTGTGCTGTCCATCCTATTCCCTAGGAACCTATGTCTGGTGTGCTGTCCATCCTATTCCCTAGGAACCTATGTCTGGTGTGCTGTCCATCCTATTCCCTAGGAACCTACTGTATGTCTGGTGTGCTGTCCATCCTATTCCCTAGGAACCTACTGTATGTCTGGTGTGCTGTCCATCCTATTCCCTAGGAACCTACTGTATGTCTGGTGTGCTGTCCATCCTATTCCCTAGGAACCTACTGTATGTCTGGTGTGCTGTCCATCCTATTCCCTAGGAACCTACTGTATGTCTGGTGTGCTGTCCATCCTATTCCCTAGGAACCTACTGTATGTTTGGTGTGCTGTCCATCCTATTCCCTAGGAACCTACTGTATGTCTGGTGTGCTGTCCATCCTATTCCCTAGGAACCTATGTCTGGTGTGCTGTCCATCCTATTCCCTAGGAACCTATGTCTGGTGTGCTGTCCATCCTATTCCCTAGGAACCTACTGTATGTCTGGTGTGCTGTCCATCCTATTCCCTAGGAACCTACTGTATGTCTGGTGTGCTGTCCATCCTATTCCCTAGGAACCTACTGTATGTCTGGTGTGCTGTCAACCCTATTCCCTAGGAACCTACTGTATGTCTGGTGTGCTGTCCATCTTATTCCCTAGGAACCTACTGTATGTCTGGTGTGCTGTCCATCCTATTCCCTAGGAACCTACTGTATGTCTGGTGTGCTGTCCATCCTATTCCCTAGGAACCTATGTCTGGTGTGCTGTCCATCCTATTCCCTAGGAACCTACTGTATGTCTGGTGTGCTGTCCATCCTATTCCCTAGGAACCTACTGTATGTCTGGTGTGCTGTCCATCCTATTCCCTAGGAACCTATGTCTGGTGTGCTGTCCATCCTATTCCCTAGGAACCTACTGTATGTCTGGTGTGCTGTCCATCCTATTCCCTAGGAACCTACTGTATGTCTGGTGTGCTGTCCATCCTATTCCCATCCTATTCCCTAGGAACCTACTGTATGTCTGGTGTGCTGTCCATCCTATTCCCTAGGAACCTACTGTATGTCTGGTGTGCTGTCCATCCTATTCCCTAGAACCTATGTCTGGTGTGCTGTTCATCCTATTCCCTAGGAACCTACTGTATGTCTGGTGTGCTGTCCATCCTATTCCCTAGGAACCTACTGTATGTCTGGTGTGCTGTCCATCCTATTCCCTAGAACCTACTGAACCTACTGTATGTCTGGTGTGCTGTCCATCCTATTCCCTAGGAACCTACTGTATGTCTGGTGTGCTGTCCATCCTATTCCCTAGGAACCTACTGTATGTCTGGTGTGCTGTCCATCCTATTCCCTAGGAACCTACATCCTATTCCCTAGGAACCTACTGTATGTCTGGTCTGTGCTGTCCATCCTATTCCCTAGGAACCTACTGTATGTCTGGTGTGCTGTCCATCCTATTCCCTAGGAACCTACTGTATGTCTGGTGTGCTGTCCATCCTATTCCCTAGGAACCCTATGTCTGGTGTGCTGTCCATCCTATTCCCTAGGAACCTACTGTATGTCTGGTGTGCTGTCCATCCTATTCCCTAGGAACCTACTGTATGTCTGGTGTGCTGTCCATCCTATTCCCTAGGAACCTACTGTATGTCTGGTGTGCTGTCCATCCTATTCCCTAGGAACCTACTGTATGTCTGGTGTGCTGTCCATCCTATTCCCTAGGAACCTACTGTATGTCTGGTGTGCTGTCCATCCTATTCCCTAGGAACCTACTGTATGTCTGGTGTGCTGTCCATCCTATTCCCCCTGTATGTCTGGTGTGCTGTCCATCCTATTCCCTAGGAACCTACTGTATGTCTGGTGTGCTGTCCATCCTATTCCCTAGGAACCTACTGTATGTCTGGTGTGCTGTCCATCCTATTCCCTAGGAACCTACTGTATGTCTGGTGTGCTGTCCATCCTATTCCCTAGGAACCTACTGTATGTCTGGTGTGCTGTCCATCCTATTCCCTAGGAACCTACTGTATGTCTGGTGTGCTGTCCATCCTATTCCTAGGAACCTACTGTATGTCTGGTGTGCTGTCCATCCTATTCCCTAGGAACCTATGTCTGGTGTGCTGTCCATCCTATTCCCTAGGAACCTATGTCTGGTGTGCTGTCCATCCTATTCCCTAGGAACCTACTGTATGTCTGGTGTGCTGTCCATCCTATTCCCTAGGAACCTACTGTATGTCTGGTGTGCTGTCCATCCTATTCCCTAGGGACCTATGTCTGGTGTGCTGTCCATCCTATTCCCTAGGAACCTATGATGATCTATTCCCTAGGAACCTATGATGATATGATCTGGAAAGTTGAGATTATTTATGACTGATTAGTTATTCATGACCATTTTGGTTGTATTCACAGTTGTCACCCAAAATAATCACATTTGCCCCTCCCTCCGATAGCTCTACTATTCCTATCAAATAGTTGGGAACATGTATGGAGTATACAACTGTCTATCTTTCTCTACTGTTGACTCTCTGTTAGTCAGCACCTGGCCTACTGTTGACTCTCTGTTAGTCAGCACCTAGCCTACAGTTTACTCTCTGTTAGTCAGCACCTAGCCTACAGCTTACTGTCTGTTAGTCAGCACCTAGCCTACAGTTTACTGTCTGTTAGTCAGAACCTAGCCTACAGTTTACTGTCTGTTAGTCAGCACCTGGCCTACTGTTGACTCTCCGTTAGTCAGCCCCTAGCCTACAGTTTACTGTCTGTTAGTCAGCCCCTAGCCTACAGTTTACTGTCTGTTAGTCAGAACCTAGCCTACAGTTTACTGTCTGTTAGTCAGAACCTAGCCTACAGTTTACTGTCTGTTAGTCAGCACCTGGCCTACTGTTGACTCTCTGTTAGTCAGCACCTAGCCTACAGTTTACTGCCTGTTAGTCAGCACCTAGCCTACAGTTTACTGCCTGTTAGTCAGCACCTAGCCTACAGTTTACTGCCTGTTAGTCAGCCCCTAGCCTACAGTTTACTGTCCGTTAGTCAGCCCCTAGCCTACAGTTTACTGTCTGTTAGTCAGCACCTAGCCTACAGTTTACCGTTTGTTAGTCAGAACCTAGCCTACAGTTTACTGTCTGTTAGTCAGAACCTAGCCTACAGTTTACTGTCTGTTAGTCAGAACCTAGCCTACAGTTTACTGCCTGTTAGTCAGCCCCTCTATAAAACAGTTTGGGGTGTGCATCAGCTCATGCTATTTACTAATGTTTAAAACCAAACCATAGATGAGGAGTATGACTTACTTGATCACCTTTGGGGCCAATAGGACCTGAGTCTCCTTTCAAACCCTGGGAACAAACAAATACTTCAGACACCTTTATGTTGTCAATAAAGATCAAAGACAGACACCTTTCTGTTGTCAATAAAGATCAAAGACAGACACCTTTCTGTTGTCAATAAAGAACAAATACATCAGACACCTTTCTGTTGTCAATAAAGAACAAATACATGAGACACCTTTCTGTTGTCAATAAAGAACAAAGACATTAGGCACCTTTATGTTGTCAATAAAGAACAAAGACATTTTTCCAGTCAGAACCTAGCCTATAGTTGACTCTCCATTAGTCAGCACCTAGCCTACAGTTTACTCTCTGTTAGTCAGAACCTAGCCTATAGTTGACTCTCCGTTAGTCAGCACCCAGGACTCCTCAGAGCCTGGTTCCTCTCTACCAGGTACAACCAGAAGAGGACTGGCCACCCCTCAGAGCCTGGTTCCTCTCTAGGTTTCTTCCTAGGTTCCTTCCTTTCCAGAGAGTTTTTCCTATCCACTGTGCTTCTACATCTGCATTGCTTGATCTTTGGGGTTTTAGGCTGTGTTTCTGTATAAGGACTTTGTGACAAATGCTGATGCTCTACATTAAATGCTCTACATTATATTGGTATCGAACATGTCACCCTCCCTAGGAGAGGGGGTGACCTCAACAATGTATTGTTAAAATGAGAGGCTGCTTGGATCTTTAATTTAAAGACCCTTGCTCCCTTCGGTCTCAACGTAGACTTTGATCTGAAGCCATTCTTGTGATTATTGTGATTGTGCCATTGTAAATGTTTGTAGGCTTATGTAGCCAAATTGTATCTGTGATGGTATGCTATCCATTTGTTTTTTTATATGCTATTATATCTGAGAATTAACCAATGATATCAGGCCACACCCGGCCATGATTACAGACACGTGTGTCTTTTGACACTCTATAAACGAGTCACCCAGCAGTGTTCGTCATTCTACCCTGATGAAGACCGTTTGTCTGTGGAAACGTTGGACATAAATATTATTGCATCTGAGCTCCCTGAGTGTGCGGCTCTCCTTGATTCTCTAAATATGAAAAATGGCCAAACTCTCTAAATATATTTCTCTGGGCTTCAAGTTCAATGGTAAACCTGTAATCCAGAGGCGTAAGAAAAGCACACCTATTTAGGCGAGGTGCTGGCTAGCGGAGTGGAACACTTGAAAAATAGTGTTCTAATCCTAGACATTCAGTTAGATTGTTTCAATATTCCCCATGTTATGTAATGTGAACAGGAACTAACATGGCTGTCATAGGATTCTGTAGTGTCATGTAAATGCTTCAGAATGCAGATGACTCAATGTCCCACCTTTGGTCTGGCCTACATGATGAACTGTCAGTCACATAGTACACAGTAATAATGCCCATTCTGTCCAACGGCTTGTTTTTCACATCATGTACGATAGATAGATGCTGATGTTAAAACTTGGCTTTGTCATCAGACATGTGTTGTGTTATAATAGATAACACATTTGAACCCAATTTCATCACCTGATTTCATTTGGACTTTAACACATTACAGTAAAGTAGACTTTGGAAGAAGTCAGAATAGCCCGTTGAACCAAGCATAGTTCCCTAGACATAATAAACTAATGGACACTATATCAATATTACTGCATGAAAACTAGCCAGCTGGCTAAATCTCTCACATTTACAGAAATGTTCATTGATGTGCTTTGTCCCAGTCACATAAATACACACATAAATAAATCTCTACAGGAAAGCTATTGATTGTACTGTATAAGAAACCATTGAGACCATACCAGACAGCTATTGATTGTACAGTATAAGAAACCGTTGAGACCATACCAGACAGCTATTGATTGTACAGTATTAGAAACCGTTGAGACCATACCAGACAGCTATTGATTGTACTGTATAAGAAACCGTTGAGACCATACCAGACAGCTATTGATTGTACAGTATTAGAAACCGTTGAGGCCATACCAGACATCTATTGATTGTACTGTATTAGAAACCGTTGAGACCATACCAGACAGCTATTGATTGTACAGTATTAGAAACCGTTGAGACCATACCAGACAGCTATTGATTGTACAGTATAAGAAACCGTTGAGACCATACCAGACAGCTATTGATTGTACAGTATTAGAAACCGTTGAGACCATACCAGACAGCTATTGATTGTACAGTATTAGAAACCGTTGAGACCATACCAGACAGCTATTGATTGTACAGTATTAGAAACCGTTGAGACCATACCAGACAGCTATTGATTGTACAGTATTAGAAACCGTTGAGACCATACCAGACAGCTATTGATTGTACAGTATTAGAAACCGTTGAGACCATACCAGACAGCTATTGATTGTACTGTATTAGAAACCATTGAGACCATACCAGACAGCTATTGATTGTACTGTATAAGAAACCGTTGAGACCATACCAGACAGCTATTGATTGTACAGTATAAGAAACCGTTGAGACCATACCAGACAGCTATTGATTGTACAGTATTAGAAACCGTTGAGACCATACCAGACAGCTATTGATTGTACAGTATTAGAAACCGTTGAGACCATACCAGACAGCTATTGATTGTACAGTATTAGAAACCGTTGAGACCATACCAGACAGCTATTGATTGTACAGTATTAGAAACCGTTGAGACCATACCAGACAGCTATTGATTGTACTGTATAAGAAACCGTTGAGACCATACCAGACAGCTATTGATTGTACTGTATTAGAAACCGTTGAGACCATACCAGACAGCTATTGATTGTACAGTATAAGAAACCGTTGAGACCATACCAGACAGCTATTGATTGTACAGTATTAGAAACCATTGAGACCATACCAGACAGCTATTGATTGTACAGTATTAGAAACCGTTGAGACCATACCAGACAGCTATTGATTGTACTGTATAAGAAACCGTTGAGACCATACCAGACAGCTATTGATTGTACAGTATAAGAAACCGTTGAGACCATACCAGACAGCTATTGATTGTACAGTATTAGAAACTGTTGAGACCATACCAGACAGCTATTGATTGTACAGTATAAGAAACTGTTGAGGCCATACCAGACAGCTATTGATTGTACAGTATAAGAAACCGTTGAGACCATACCAGACAGCTATTGATTGTACAGTATAAGAAACCGTTGAGACCATACCAGACAGCTATTGATTGTACAGTATAAGAAACCGTTGAGACCATACCAGACATCTATTGATTGTACAGTATAGGAAACCGTTGAGACCATACCAGACAGCTATTGATTGTACAGTATAAGACCATACCAGACAGCTATTGATTGTACTGTATTAGAAACCGTTGAGACCATACCAGACAGCTATTGATTGTACTGTATAAGAAACCGTTGAGACCATACCAGACAGCTATTGATTGTACAGTATTAGAAACCGTTGAGACCATACCAGACAGCTTCATCATGTTTAGCCGCCACACATAAAAAAGCTCTGACTGCAGAAAAAACAATGAACATTCATGAACATTTCAGCACATCAATGAACATTTCTGTAAATGTGAGAGATTTAGCCAGCTGGCTAGTTTTCGTGCAGTAATATTGTTATAGTGTCCATTAGTTTATTATGTGTTTTAATGTACATTCAGCGGCGTTGACTTAGTAATAGTTGACTTTGCCAATAGTAATATAAATCGCCCAGAGCCATTTTAATGTCAGATCAACATCCTCTACTGGTATAGAACTGAGTGTCAGTTTCCCATCTGCAGGTCTGGATCGATATTTATGATGCAGGAACATATTCATGATAAACTGATCCGAACATCCGCTTAGATATATGGCATTCTATAGGTTTATAGTGGTATTCTATAGGTTTATAGTGGTATTCTATAGGTTTATAGTGGCATTCTATAGGTTTATAGTGGCATTCTATAGCTTTATAGTGGTATTCTATAGGTTTATAGTGGTATTCTATAGGTTTATAGTGGCATTCTATAGGTTTATAGTGGTATTCTATAGGTTTATAGTGGCATTCTATAGGTTTATAGTGGTATTCTATAGGTTTATAGTGGTATTCTATAGGTTTATAGTGGCATTCTATAGGTTTATAGTGGCATTCTATAGCTTTATAGTGGTATTCTATAGGTTTATAGTGGTATTCTATAGGTTTATAGTGGCATTCTATAGGTTTATAGTGGCATTCTATAGCTTTATAGTGGTATTCTATAGGTTTATAGTGGCATTCTATAGCTTTATAGTGGTATTCTATAGGTTTATAGTGGCATTCTATAGGTTTATAGTGGTATTCTATAGGTTTATAGTGGTATTCTATAGGTTTATAGTGGTATTCTATAGGTTTATAGTGGTAATCTATAGGTTTATAGTTATAGTGGTATTCTATAGGTTTATAGTTATAGTGGTATTCTACAGGTTTATAGTGGTATTCTATAGGTTTATAGTTATAGTGGTATTCTATAGGTTTATAGTGGTATTCTATAAGTTTATAGTGGTGTTCTATAGGTTAATAGTGATAGTGGTATTCTATAGGTTTATAGTGGTATTCTATAGGTTAATAGTTATGGTGGTATTCTATAGGTTTATAGTGGTATTTTATAGGTATTCTACAGGTTTATAGTTATGGTGGTATTCTTTAGGTTTATAGTGGTATTTTATAGGTATTCTATAGGTTTATAGTTATGGTGGTATTCTATAGGTTTATAGTTATGGTGGTATTCTATGGGTTTATAGTGGTATTCTATAGGTATTCTATATGTTTATAGTTACGGTGGTATTCTATAGGTTTATAGTGGTATTCTATAGGTTCATAGTAGCATTCTATAGGTGTATAGTTATTGTGGTATTCTATAGGTTAATAGTGATGGTGGTATTCTATAGGTGTATAGTGATGGTGGTATTTTATAGCTTTATATTGGTATTCTATAGGTGTATAATGGTATTCTATAGGTTAATAGTGATGGTGGTATTCTATAGGTTTATAATGGTATTCTATAGGTTAATAGTGATGGAGGCATTCTATAGGTTTATAGTGGTATTCTATGGTATTCTATAGGTTTATAGTTATGGTGGCATTCTATAGGTTAATAGTGATGGTGGTATTCTATAGGTTTATAGTGGTTGTCTATATGTTTATAGTGGTATTCTATAGGTTTATAGTGATGGTGGTATTCTATAGGTTTATCGTGGTATTCTATAGGTTAATAGTGATGGTGATATTATATAGGTTTATAGTGGTATTCTATTGGTGTATAGTTATGGTGGTATTCTATAGGTTTATAGTAGTATTCTATAGGTTAATAGTGATGGTGGTATTCTATAGGTTTATAGTGGTATTCTATAGGTTTATAGTGGCATTCTATAGGTGTATCGTTTAGGTGGTATTCTATAGGTTTATAGTGGTATTTTATAGGTATTCTATAGGTTTATAGTTATGGTGGTATTCTATAGGTTTATAATGGTATTTTATAGGTATTCTATAGGTTTATAGTTATGGTGGTATTCTATAGGTTTATAGTGGTATTTTATAGGTATTCTATAGGTTTATAGTTATGGTGGTATTCTATAGGTTTATAGTTATGGTGGTATTCTATAGGTTTATAGTGGTATTCTATAGGTATTCTATAGGTTTATAGTTATGGTGGTATTCTATAGGTTTATAGTGGTATTCTATAGGTTCATAGTATTATTCTATAGGTGTTTAGTTATTGTGGTATTCTATAGGTTAATAGTGATGGTGGTATTCTATAGGTTTATAGTGGTTGTCTATATGTTTATAGTGGTATTCTATAGGTTTATAGTGATGGTGGTATTCTATAGGTTTATCGTGGTATTCTATAGGTTAATAGTGATGGTGGTATTCTATAGGTTTATAGTGATGGTGGTATTCTATAGGTTTATCGTGGTATTCTATAGGTTAATAGTGATGGTGGTATTCTATAGGTTTATAGTGGTATTCTATAGGTTTATAGTGGCATTCTATAGGTGTATCGTTTAGGTGGTATTCTATATGTTTATAGTGGTATTTTATAGGTATTCTATAGGTTTATAGTTATGGTGGTATTCTATAGGTTTATAGTGGTATTCTATAGGTATTCTATAGGTTTATAGTTATGGTGGTATTCTATAGGTTTATAGTGGTATTTTATAGGTATTCTATAGGTTTATAGTTATGGTGGTATTCTATAGGTTTATAGTTATGGTGGTATTCTATAGGTTTATAGTGGTATTCTATAGGTATTCTATAGGTTTATAGTTATGGTGGTATTCTATAGGTTTATAGTGGTATTCTATAGGTTCATAGTATTATTCTATAGGTATTTAGTTATTGTGGAATTCTATAGGTTAATAGTGATGGTGGTATCCTATAGGTTTATAGTGGTTGTCTATATGTTTATAGTGGTATTATAGTTATTGTGGTATTCTATAGGTTAATAGTGGTGGTGGTATTCTATAGGTTTATAGTGGTATTCTATAGGTTTATAGTGGCATTCTATAGGTGTATCGTTTAGGTGGTATTCTATATGTTTATAATGGTATTTTATAGGTATTCTATAGGTTTATAGTTATGGTGGTATTCTATAGGTTCATAGTGGTATTCTATAGGTATTCTATAGGTTTATAGTTATGGTGGTATTCTATAGGTTTATAGTTATGGTGGTATTCTATAGGTTTATAGTTATGGTGGTATTCTATAGGTTTATAGTGGTATTCTATAGGTATTCTATAGGTTTATAGTTATGGTGGTATTCTATAGGTTTATAGTGGTATTCTATAGGTTCATAGTATTATTCTATAGGTATTTAGTTATTGTGGAATTCTATAGGTTAATAGTGATGGTGGTATCCTATAGGTTTATAGTGGTTGTCTATATGTTTATAGTGGTATTATAGTTATTGTGGTATTCTATAGGTTAATAGTGGTGGTGGTATTCTATAGGTTTATAGTGGTATTCTATAGGTTTATAGTGGCATTCTATAGGTGTATCGTTTAGGTGGTATTCTATATGTTTATAATGGTATTTTATAGGTATTCTATAGGTTTATAGTTATGGTGGTATTCTATAGGTTCATAGTGGTATTCTATAGGTATTCTATAGGTTTATAGTTATGGTGGTATTCTATAGGTTTATAGTGGTATTTTATAGGCATTCTATAGGTTTATAGTTATGGTGGTATTCTATAGGTTTATAGTTATGGTGGTATTCTATAGGTTTATAGTGGTATTCTATAGGTTCATAGTATTATTCTATAGGTGTTTAGTTATTGTGGTATTCTATAGGTTAATAGTGATGGTGGTATTCTATAGGTTTATAGTGGTTGTCTATATGTTTATAGTGGTATTCTATAGGTTTATAGTGATGGTGATATTATATAGGTTTATAGTGGTATTCTATCGGTGTATAGTTATGGTGGTATTCTATAGGTTTATAGTGGTATTCTATAGGTTTATAGTGGTATTCTATAGGTTTATAGTGGCATTCTATAGGTGTATCGTTTAGGTGGTATTCTATATGTTTATAGTGGTATTTTATAGGTATTCTATAGGTTTATAGTTATGGTGGTATTCAGAGTGCAGAGTGTGGCTCAGTCGGTAGAGCATGGCGCTTGCAACGCCAAGCGTCGTGGGTTCGCTTCCCACTGGGGCCACCCATATGCAAAAGTAGTGGCCCCAGCTGACTTGTAAGTCGCTTTGGACAAAAGCGTCTGCTAAATGGGATATATTATTATTATTTATTATATTACTATAGGTTAATAGTGATGGTGGTATTCTATAGGTTTATAGTGGTATTCTATAGATTTATAGTGGTATTCTATAGGTCTATAGTTATGGTGGTATTCTATAGGTTAATAGTGATGGTGGTCTCCTATAGGTTTATAGTGGTTTTCTATAGGTTTATAGTGGTATTCTATAGGTTTTTAGTGGTATTCTATAGATTTATAGTGATGGTGATATTCTACAGGTTAATAGTGATGGTGGTATTCTATAGGTTTATAGTGGTATTCTTTCGGTGTATAGTTATGGTGGTATTCATGGGTTTATCGTTATAGTGGTATTCTATAGGCTTATAGTGATGGTGGTATTCTATAGGTTAATAGTGATGGTGGTATACTAGAGGTTAACAGTGATGGTGGTATTCTATAGGTTTATAGTGGTATTCTATAGGTTTATAGTGATGGTGGTATTCTATAGGTTAATAGTTATAGTGGTATTCTATAGGTGTCACGCCCTGAACATAGAGAGATTTTTATTCTCTATGTTGGTTAGGTAGTGGTGTGACTAGGGTGGGCATCTAGGTGATTATATTTCTATGTTGGCCTTGTATGGTTCCCAATCAGAGGCAGCTGTTTAAGGTTGTCTCTGTTTGGTGATTATATTTAGGCAGCCATTTCCCCTTTGTGCTTTGTGGGATCTTGTCTAGGTATAGTTGCCTACGAGCACTACTTTGAGCTTCACGTTTCTTTTTTTCGCTTTATTGTTTTTGTTCTTTGAGTTTCTCTTCCCAATAAAAGGATGGAAACATACCACACTGCATCTTGGTCCACTCCTTATAACGATCGTGACAATAGGTTTATAGTTACGGTATTCTATAGGTTAATAGTTAAGGTAGAAAACATTTCGACACTTGATCATGTACTGATCTCATAAACCATTCAAATAATCTAGACCATAAACCAGGTTATCAACACCATAGGGTGTGTCAAGGGATTTTTCTCATCACAGTACCTGATCTGACCATGGATTGAACAGAATGTGTTTAGTTTGAAGTGAATTAAACTGTGTGGTAACAGACTAGAACCATGCACTGTGAGGGACATTTAAAAAAAAAATTATTAACTTTTTTTAACTAGGCAAGTTAGTTAAAAACAAATGCTTACTTGCAATTACGGCCTACACCGGCCAAACCCGGACGACGCTGGGCCAGTTGTGCGCCGCCCTGTGGGACTCACAATCATGGCCGGTTGTGATACATCCTGGATTTAAAAGCCCCATTTCCACTGGATGGGATAGCCCTGGTTATTTAAATTATTTATTTCTAGGGAGAAGTTTCATACACCCACTAAAGCCAGTGGACCCCTGGAAGACTAGCTGTCGTCATGGCATCAGCTAATGGTACCTCTTCAGCAAATGCAGACATCTGGACCGAGTACAATACTCACTCAATTATTGCACAAATGTTAAGGGTTCAGAATGAGAAAAAACATTCTGAATAGGTATTTACATTTGTTCTGATTCCACTGTCCAAATATCCTCCTACATGTTTTAACTCGCTGTATTCAACCTACTGTATAGATCCATCCTGGCACAGTTCACCACCTGTAAGACCCGGGTTCAAAAACTATTTGAATCATACTTTATCTGGGCTTGATTGAGCTTGCCTGTCTTACTGGACCAGTAGGATAGTCCCAAACTGCAAACACCGCCCTCTGGCACTCCAGACAGGTTAGAGCAAACTTATAAATTGTTTTAAAGATTTCAAATAGTATTTGAACCCAGGTCTGCTACTTAACACTGTGGTGGTATGAAGGAACAAAATAGAGAAGGTAGTGAGTGGGCTGACACTGAGGCCACTTCTAAATGATGTATGTTGTTGATCTTTAGAGAAAGGTCCCCTCTCTCCCTCTCTGCTGTCTGCTGAAGATAATGATGTCTTTAGGGAGAGAGTGAACCTTTTCCTCCCTTTTACTCTCCCTTCATTTTCCTCTGATTCCCTCTCTTCCCTCCTCTGTCCCGTCTCCCTCAGAGTAACCCAGTTAGAAAGAGATGCAGAGAGGGATCGGAGAAGAGAGAGATGGAGGCTGGACCTTTTTCCTTCCCTGTCCTGTCTCCCTAAGATCAGACCAGTAAAGACCATGATATCTCTGTCCCGTCTCCCTCAGAGTAACCCAGTTAGAAAGAGATGCAGAGAGGGATCGGAGAAGAGAGAGATGGAGGCTGGACCTTTATCCTTCCCTGTCCTGTCTCCCTAAGATCAGACCAGTAAAGACCATGATATCTCTGCCTCCTTGCTTAGAGGCTGGGGCTCAGACCACATATCTAGATAGGAGGAGAGAGAGAGAGGGAGACGGAGAGACAATTCTTGTTAGCCTCTGCTCAGTGCTCTTGGGCCTTGTGACAGGCAGGCAGGGAGGGATGGGAGGCTTTGAGTCTTCGCACTAGCACTGACTCTAGTGCTGACTCTAGTGCTGACTCTAGCGCTGACTCTAGCGCTGACTCTAGCGCTGACTCTAGCGCTGACTCTAGCGCTGACTTTAGGGTTTACAGTTGGTTACATTGGTTACATATCACCAGGCAAAGTCAATGCCTAGTATTTGAAATGATTTCAAGTAGTATTTGAACCCAGGTCTACTCTGCTCAGTCTCTCTCCTCTCTGTCTCTCCAGCAGCAGCACAGTGTGAGACACTACAGGGAGCTGTGTACGCTAGCCTTGCTAATTACACACGGCGCTGTGCCTCCCTCGCTCAGACAGCGCCCAGGCCACAATACCTACACACACATACCTACACACACCCACACACGTGGCACTGCGCCTTCCTCGCTCCCACAGCGCCCAGGCCACAACACCTACACACATATACCTACACACATATACCTACACACACATACCTACACACACATACCTACACACATGGCACTGTGACTCCTTCGCTCCGACAGCGCCCGGGCTACAACACACACACAGCACTGTGCCTTCCTCGCTCTGACAGCGCCCGGGCTACAACACACACACGCACACACCTACATACACCCACACACGTGGCACTGCGCCTTCCTCTCTCCGACAGCGCCCAGGCCACAACACACACACAGCCCTGTGCCTTCCTCGCTCTGACAGCGCCCAGGCCACAACACACACACAGCACTGCGCCTCCCTCGCTCTGACAGCGCCCAGGCCACAACACACACACAGCACTGCGCCTCCCTCACTCCGACAGCGCCCAGGCCACAACACAAACACAGCACTGCGCCTCCCTCGCTCTGGCAGCGCCCAGGCCACAAAAACACAATCTGGCAGCTCCCCAGTACACACTCTACATCTACCGCTTCAGCTAGCAAATAAACAGAGGGGAGGGGGAGAGAGAGACAGAGGGGGAGGGAAGAAGGGAGGGGGAGAGTGAGGGAGATTGTGGGGAGGGAGAAGTGGGGCTAGAGAGAGAGTAGGGAGAGAGAGAGAGAGAGGGGGGGGGGGGGAGAGAGAGAGAGAGACAGAGAGAGAGAGCAGCAGAGGAGAGAGAGAGAGAGAGAGAGAGAGTAGCAGGGGAATTTCTCAAGACAGCAGACTAATTATGTTTACTTACTTGCTGCCTGAGTCCCAAATGGCACCCTATTTGCTTTATTGTGCTCTGGTCTAAAGTAGTGCACTACATAGGGAATAGGGTCCCATTTATGGCGCAGACTCTGCCACTTTCTAACCAGAGTGGCTGCCTGGCTGGCGGTAATGGCACTTTACTTTAGACAAGAAGGGTGAAGTTTTGTCATGTGTGGAGAGACTAAGAGATGCACCGTTAGAGTTACAGTAAGGGGTTTGTCTTGTCTGTTGTGTCTGCGTTCCTAATGGCACCCTGTTCCCCACATAGTGCCCTACTTTGACTAGAGCCCTATGGGCCCTGGTCAACCCTACTGGCCCTGGTCAAAAGTAGTGCACTACATAGGGAATAGGTTGCCGTTTAGGTATGCGATTTGTGTCATGTGAGTGGGAACTGCCTTCAAAGCTGCGCTGGAACCAGATCCCGTAACGGTAACAGATACCTAGAGTGGCCAGGCCCAACGAATACCACAGAGGTTACTGCAGAAAATGCTTTTTCCAGTGTTTCCATTGGCTCAGCGATTCACCGCCATAGCTGAACATCACCCATAGCCTTAGGTTGTGAGGCTGATCCTTGTGTGAACGTCGATAGGAAAACAACCTGATCATTAGTGTTCAGATGTAGACTTAACATTTAGCAGAAGCTTTAATCCAAAGCGATTTACAGTCATTACCTGCAGACATGTTTTTGTATGGGGTGGCCCCGGGAATCAAACCCACAATCCTGACATTACAATCACCATGCTCTACCCACTGAGTTCCAGAAACCACACCGAAAGGCTGACCACAGTGAGAAAGTCTAGAGGGAAACGTCCTAATTGACACTTGATATCACTGACTGTAAGTGTAAATCTCAGATTTTACAGTGGAGCAACACTCAGAGGAAGCGCACCTCATTGCAAAGGTTATATTTAATACTTCAACACATGAAAACAACAGATGGGATGATATAGAGCTGCAGTCATCGTCTTTACAGAGCCACCAGACGTTTCTTTCTCTGTCACCTGATACGTCTATGACTGTACAAACTGAGGACATGTACATGTGGAACGTGGATTGCTTAGGGCACGGTTACATGGCTGTAGTCTTCCACTGAGCCCCGTAGTTAGTTCCCGTATCAGAAAAACGATACTCGCTCACATGGCAGTCAAGCATACAAGACATTCTGTCTTCTCAGGTGTCCCCTTTACCCTTAAATATCACATGCTTTAAATAACAACTTTAACCTAATATTAGCACGGATGGGGAGGGAACAGAGGGGACAGGCAAGAGAATGTTCTAAAAACAAGTAAATAGGCCAAACTGAATTAACCTGGCTGAGCCCCTTCCAACCTAAATTAACCTGGCTGAGCCCCTTCCAACCTAAATTAACCTGGCTGAGCCCCTTCCAACCTAAATTAACCTGCACATTTATTTAGGCCACTGTTTTTATTATTAACGATGCAAACGAATAAACAGCATACGATAGTAAAATAGCAAAGATAGGACCTTACATTTATTTAGGGCAACTGACTATGTTTATAATGTTAATAATGAATGATGCAGATGAATAAACAGACTGGGATTCAAAACAGTATCTTACATTTATCCCAGGTTTCCCCTCTGCACCAGGCTCCCCAGCTGGTCCCTTCTCACCCTGCAGAGGAAAGAGCAAGTTGAAACTCAGGTCCTACACAAGCACGCCATCATTTCCATGCATTATAAGTACAGATGTGCAGTAACAACGTGTTGTTTTGAAAGGTCTGAAGTCTCCTCAGGATACTGTTCCAAGGTGGTTTATCCAATCATTGATGCTCTTACTGCCAGGGCCTCTTACAAGGCAGACTGGTCACAAGCATCAAAATGTCAACTTCATCTATAAACACAGTTTATGTCTCCAAACCTAAATCTAAATCCTGATTCCGATCCTGAAAGATGAGACCTGATATGACCGGTCTGTCTTCATGTTGTAGCAAAGGTCTCATCTTCAGCGGTTTATTTATCCAAGTGATGTGTCCTCTACAGAGACATTCAACTAAACAGTGCTAAAGTTCACCGAACAGACAAGAACTCGTTGACATCTTCCAGTCGTCTGCTCTCTGTTTCACTCCCAAGTATATTAAATAACCCACTCGGAGGCAACAGGCTAAAACAAATTCTGAAATTATCCTGTTTATTTGTTTCCATGAAATATCTGTCTGAATGTGGAGTCCTGGTAGTAAACAAATTAGGACTATGTCGACATTATAAATAAATTATGGGGCCAGGGGTGTGTGTGTGTGTGTGTGTGTGTGTGTGTGTGTGTGTGTGTGTGTGTATTTGTGTGTGTGTGTGTGTGTGTGTGATAATGAAGTGTTTCTGATGGACCTAATTATCTGACAGTGCACACCCTTGTTTCACATCGTGATTGTAATAGATTTATGTGTTCATCGTTGGTGTGTGTGTGTGTGTGTGTGTGTGTGTGTGTGTATGTGTGTGTGTGTGAGTGTGTGTGTGTGTGTGTGAGTGTTCATCGTCCAGGTTGATAGAGAAGACACTATCACACAGCTGCATAACCAAATCATATCATTAACCAGGAAGAAGCAGGCAGCAGTGTTATGATGAAGCTTCTCTCTTGCCAGTCACCATCGTTTGAAATACATTCAGTATAGAAAGTGACATCCAAACGTTGCTGAATAAACAGGCATCGTAACAATGCTCCATTTCCACCTGTTTCATAAAAATCTCGACAACTTTATATGGACAATAAACTGTAGTACTTGAAACAAACATGTTGATAATATGCCTTTTCAAACAACAACGATTATCAAGCTGTTGAATAAACAGGGCAACACTTGCCATTGCATGCAGGTATGATGTGTTACAATGTTGAAAATGTCCTAGAGAGAAATAGCATACTGTGAGCCACATCATAAGACATAAAGCATTATAGCTGCAGGCTTTAAGTAAGATGTTAGCGTTAGTTTTCCACTCTGCATAATAAACATTGAATCTATTCCGTCTTTGAGACAGTCCAGTAATTCCAGAAGAGTCCAGTAATGTCAGACTGATCCGTTTAAAAGGCCGGTTTCCTGGACACAGATTAAGCCGGATCCTGGACTAAAGATCATGCTCAATGGAGAATCTTCACGAGGACTAGACTGTGTCTATGTCTGGGAAACCAACCCTATGAGGACTAGGTTGTGTCTGTATCTGGGAAACCAACCCAATGAGAACTAGGTTGTGTCTGTATCTGGGAAACCAACACCATGAGGACTCGGTTGTGTCTGTGAAACCAACCCTATGAGGACTAGGTTGTGTCTGTATCTGGGAAACCAACACCATGAGGACTAGGTTGTGTCTGTGAAACCAACCCTATGAGGACTAGGTTGTGTCTATGTCTGGGAAACCAACCCTATGAGGACTAGGCTGTGTCTGTATCTGGGAAACCAACCCTATGAGGACTAGGCTGTGTCTGTATCTGGGAAACCAACCCTATGAGGACTAGGTTGTGTCTGGGAAACCAACCCTATGAGGACCAGGCTGTGTCTGTGTCTGTGAAACCAACCCTATGAGGACTAGGTTGTGTCTGTCTGTGAAACCAACCCTATGAGGACTCGGTTGTGTCTGTGAAACCAACCCTATGAGGACTAGGTTGTGTCTGTATCTGGGAAACCAACACCATGAGGACTAGGTTGTGTCTGTGAAACCAACCCTATGAGGACTAGGTTGTGTCTGGGAAACCAACCCTATGAGGACTAGGTTGTGTCTGTGTCTGGGAAACCAACCCTATGAGGACCAGGCTGTGTTTGTGTTTGGGAAACCAACCCTATGAGTTTAGAGTTCAGTAATCCTACTCTGTCACACCCTGTTCATTTTTAACAGCGGAACCAACCCAGTCTGTGTGACCAATGAGCTGTTGTGTTGAGGTCATCCCACAGAGGAACCAACCCAGTCTGTGTGACCAATGAGGTGTTGTGTTGAGGTCATCCCACAGAGGAACCAACCCAGTCTGTGTGACCAATGAGCTGTTGTGTTGAGGTCAGCCCACAGAGGAACCAATCCAGTCTGTGTGACCAATGAGCTGTTCTGTTGTCAGCCTACAGAGGAACCAACCCAGTCTGTGTGACCTATAAGCTGTTGTGTTGAGGTCAGCCTACAGAGGAACCAACCCAGTCTGTGTGACCTATAAGCTGTTGTGTTGAGGTCAGCCCACAGAGGAACCAACCCAGTCTGTGTGACCAATGAGCTGTTGTGTTGAGGTCATCCCACACAGGAACCAACCCAGTCTGTGTGACCAATGAGCTGTTGTGTTGAGGTCAGCCCACAGATGAACCAACCCAGTCTGTGTGACCAACTAGATGTCCTGAAGGTCAGGAACTAAGTTCCCCCGAGGTATCCCCTCTACAGTATGTCATGCTTCATAATGAATGCACTAAGAAGCCTATATAAGCTGTGGCATTCTCCTCTAGAGGAGAATATAAGCTGTGGCATCACCTAGCATCCTATGCCAGCTCTGCTACACAGTGAGGCACTCTGTAAACATCCAGATGTTTACAAACTAGCTACAGTATGTAGAGCTTATGAAGACCCTATGAGTGCTCTATAAAGCCTTTTAAAGTTGTTTGTTCAACAACTCGTTCATTCGACCCATTGGATATTATCCACAGAACTGGTTATCTCAGTGTAATCTCAACAGCCTTAACAGTGACTGTTTAGTATAGTGTCTGCTCTGTTTCCCTGTGTATTGCTATTCAGTAGCAGTCCCTGTATGTCGTACTGAGCAGGCAGCCCAGTCCCTGTATGTCGTACTGAGCAGGCAGCCCAGTCCCTGTATGTCGTACTGAGCAGGCAGCCCAGTCCCTGTATGTCGTACTGAGCAGGTAGCCCAGTCCCTGTATGTCGTACTGAGCAGGCAGCCCAGTCCCTGTATGTCGTACTGAGCAGGCAGCCCAGTCCCTGTATGTCGTACTGAGCAGGCAGCCCAGTCCCTGTATGTCGTACTGAGCAGGCAGCCCAGTCCCTGTATGTCGTACTGAGCAGGCAGCCCAGCCCCTGTATGTCGTACTCTGAGCAGGCAGCCCAGTCCCTGTATGTCGTACTGAGCAGGCAGCCCAGTCCCTGTATGTCGTACTGAGCAGGCAGCCCAGTCCCTGTATGTTGTACTGAGCAGGCAGCCCAGTCCCTGTATGTTGTATTGAGCAGGCAGCCCAGTCCCTGTATGTCGTACTGAGCAGGCAGCCCAGTCCCTGTATGTTGTATTGAGCAGGCAGCCCAGTCCCTGTATGTTGTACTGAGCAGGCAGCTCAGTCCCTGTATGTTGTACTGAGCAGGCAGCTCAGTCCCTGTATGTTGTACTGAGCAGGCAGCTCAGTCCCTGTATGTTGTACTGAGCAGGCAGCTCAGTCCCTGTATGTTGTATTGAGCAGGCAGCCCAGTCCCTGTATGTTGTACTGAGCAGGCAGCTCAGTCCCTGTATGTTGTACTGAGCAGGCAGCTCAGTCCCTGTATGCTGTACTGAGCAGGCAGCTCAGTCCCTGTATGTTGTATTGAGCAGGCAGCCCAGTCCCTGTATGTTGTATTGAGCAGTCAGCCCAGTCCCTGTATGTTGTACTGAGCAGGCAGCCCAGTCCTTGTATGTCGTACTGAGCAGGCAGCTCAGTCCCTGTATGTTGTATTGAGCAGGCAGCCCAGTCCCTGTATGTTGTATTGAGCAGGCAGCCAGTCCCTGTATGTTGTATTGAGCAGGCAGCCCAGTCCCTGTATGTTGTATTGAGCAGGCAGCCCAGTCCCTGTATGTTGTACTGAGCAGGCAGCCCAGTCCCTGTATGTTGTACTGAGCAGACAGCCCAGTCATGTATGTCGTACTGAGCAGGCAGCCAGTCCCTGTATGTCGTACTGAGCAGGCAGCCCAGTCCCTGTATGTCGTACTGAGCAGGCAGCCCAGTCCCTGTATGTCGTACTGAGCAGGCAGCCCAGTCCCTGTATGTCGTACTGAGCAGGCAGCCCAGTCCCTGTATGTCGTACTGAGCAGGCAGCCCAGTCCCTGTATGTCGTACTGAGCAGGCAGCCCAGTCCCTGTATGTCGTACTGAGCAGGCAGCCCAGTCCCTGTATGTCGTACTGAGCAGGCAGCCCAGTCCCTGTATGTCGTACTGAGCAGGCAGCCCAGTCCCTGTATGTCGTATTGAGCAGGCAGCCCAGTCCCTGTATGTCGTACTGAGCAGGCAGCCCAGTCCCTGTATGTTGTACTGAGCAGGCAGCCCAGTCCCTGTATGTTGTATTGAGCAGGCAGCCCAGTCCCTGTATGTTGTATTGAGCAGGCAGCCCAGTCCCTGTATGTCGTACTGAGCAGGCAGCCCAGTCCCTGTATGTTGTATTGAGCAGGCAGCCCAGTCCCTGTATGTTGTACTGAGCAGGCAGCTCAGTCCCTGTATGTTGTACTGAGCAGGCAGCTCAGTCCCTGTATGTTGTACTGAGCAGGCAGCTCAGTCCCTGTATGTTGTATTGAGCAGGCAGCCCAGTCCCTGTATGTTGTACTGAGCAGGCAGCTCAGTCCCTGTATGTTGTACTGAGCAGGCAGCTCAGTCCCTGTATGTTGTACTGAGCAGGCAGCTCAGTCCCTGTATGTTGTATTGAGCAGGCAGCCCAGTCCCTGTATGTTGTATTGAGCAGTCAGCCCAGTCCCTGTATGTTGTACTGAGCAGGCAGCCCAGTCCTTGTATGTCGTACTGAGCAGGCAGCTCAGTCCCTGTATGTTGTATTGAGCAGGCAGCCCAGTCCCTGTATGTTGTATTGAGCAGGCAGCCCAGTCCCTGTATGTTGTATTGAGCAGGCAGCCCAGTCCCTGTATGTTGTACTGAGCAGGCAGCCCAGTCCCTGTATGTTGTATTGAGCAGGCAGCCAGTCCCTGTATGTTGTATTGAGCAGGCAGCTCAGTCCCTGTATGTTGTATTGAGCAGGCAGCCCAGTCCCTGTATGTTGTACTGAGCAGGCAGCCCAGTCCCTGTATGTTGTACTGAGCAGACAGCCCAGTCATGTATGTCGTACTGAGCAGGCAGCCAGTCCCTGTATGTTGTACTGAGCAGGCAGCCCAGTCCCTGTATGTTGTATTGAGCAGGCAGCCCAGTCCCTGTATGTTGTATTGAGCAGGCAGCCCAGTCCCTGTATGTTGTACTGAGCAGGCCAGTCAGTGTATTGTACACTGTGCCAGAGGGACAGATTTCTCCCTCAGTCCATTGGCCTAATCAGAGAGGATATGGTGATGAAAAGAGGTGCTTTCATTATGCCATTTTAAACTGTCCATCTGCTCAGCCCAATACTTAGCGGAGCCACACCGCCATTACGAAGAACTGATTATGCAAAAGCCACAAAATACAGACCATTTCCCTGAAAGCATAGCTTTGTTTTCCTGTAATTTCATAGTCTACTGAAGTCTTTTCACGATATTTATTCTAAACACATCTAGCCTTTGGCCCATTAAGTCACACCACCATTATGAAAGAACAAATTATGCAAATGCTACACAATTCTATTCTGGTCCCAGACCTGTTTGTGCTGTAGCTCACTCCTCTGTGACCAGCCCAACATAATGCAGCATTCCTGAGTATTTCCCTGAACCCTTGCATCAACGCATCTCTAAAGGGCGTCACGCTGCTTGCTGAGAGAGTACCACTTCCTCCTGATTTGGCTCACACTGATGCTCGAACCCAGAACCTCTGCCTTGCTAGCACATGTGACCGCCCTCCTGAACCAACTTACCAGTCGGTGCCAAACGAAAAAGCTAGTTATTTGCTGACGCAGGTGGGGACAGTTCAGGCTGAGGAGGAAGTTTCCACACCACCATGTGATACTCATGCTGCCTGCAGCCTATAGTTGAATGTCCCTGAAACCTTGCATGAACGCATGCTGTTTCACTGTAGGTGCAGAGACTAGGTGAGAGCTGCTATATACATTCCACACACGTCCTTCACATGAGACCAAGTTATTAGAGTTCAGATCCATCCACATTCGACATTATCACCAGATAATCATAGAAGACACTGTTCATGTACCGTCATGGTTGCATGTAAAATATCAATAGCTATTGTGTTTGTCTTGAGATTACAGGGGAAAAGGCCTTGGGCTACTAAAGAATGTAGATCCTTCAGAGATGTATTAGAAAACCTGTGCTAGAAAATCCTTTAAAATAAAATATATATATTACAACAGAAGACATATGCTACATATTAATAACCATGTATCCACTGCAGTGGGACGTTGCATGCTGGGAATGTGAATATCAGTATATCCACTACAGTGGGACGTTGCATGCTGGGAATGTGAATATCTGTATATCCACTACAGTGGGACGTTGCATGCTGGGAATGTGAATATCTGTATATCCACTACAGTGGGACTCTGCATGCTGGGAATGTGAATATCAGTATATCCACTACAGTGGGACGTTGCATGCTGGGAATGTGAATATCAGTGTATCCACTACAGTGGGACGTTGCATGCTGGGAATGTGAATATCTGTATATCCACTACAGTGGGACTCTGCATGCTGGGAATGTGAATATCAGTATATCCACTACAGTGGGACGTTGCATGCTGGGAATGTGAATATCAGTGTATCCACTACAGTGGGACGTTGCATGCTGGGAATGTGAATATCTGTATATCCACTACAGTGGGACTCTGCATGCTGGGAATGTGAATATCAGTATATCCACCACAGTGGGACGTTGCATGCTGGGAATGTGAATATCTGTATATCCACTACAGTGGGACTCTGCATGCTGGGAATGTGAATATCTGTATATCCACTACAGTGGGACTCTGCATGCTGGGAATGTGAATATCTGTATATCCACTACAGTGGGTCTCTGCATGCTGGGAATGTGAATATCAGTGTATCCACTACAGTGGGACATGGCACGTTTGGATGAACTGGTGTTTATACATGACAGAGAGTGAAACCAGAGACATTTACCATTATGTAATATGTGTGTGTGTGTATGTTTCTGTGTGTGTGTGTACTTACCATTGCTCCATCGATCCCCTTAGACCCGTTTGATCCTGCCTCCCCCTGAAATTACAAGGTTGAAACTTGAAATGCTAAATAACAAACATTGAAGGTCTTCTGGTCCACGAGGAGAAGTATCTTCGTAGTTTCACTGAGGTCTGTGCCGTAGGGTTCAGTGCAGCTCTGAATGGGCCTTCGTTCACACGGCAACAATGTTTAGTGCCTTGAGTCAACTTCACAACGGAATTACACATCACTTCAGGTTATAAAGAATAAGAGCTGGACGATATCCCACACACCTTACTGTATATACATGTACACTACATATTCCATACTGTCCCATATGGGGCGGCAGTGTAGCCTAGTGGTTAGAGCATTGGACTAGTAACCGAAAGGTTGCAAGTTCAAATCCCCGAGCTGACAAGGTACAAAATCTATCGTTCTGCCCCTGAACAGGCAGTTAACCCACTGTTCCTAGGCCGTCATTGAAAATAAGAATTTGTTCTTAACTGACTTGCCTAGTAAAATAAAGGTAAAAAAAAATATTTAAAAAAAAATCTAATGCATAAGGAATAGCCACAACTCTATGACTAATACATATTTACATACACAGAAATATTTCTCTGGGTAAGTGCATGATATTCACTTCTCCTCTGACCCTGTATTGAAGCAGTTCTGAGCGGGTACATGAGACAGTGAATCAGAGGGCATAAAATACTGTAAATACATGAGGAGAGGATATACAATAAGTCCTATCTCCCTCCTAAGGGACTATGGCTCTATGTGTAAATCCCTTTGTGTCCTGGGTGTAAATCCTGTTCCTGGAGAGCTACCATCCTGTAGGTTTCCAGTCCAACCCTGTTCCTGGAGAGCTACCCTCCTGTAGGTTTTCACTCCAACCCTGTTCCCGGAGAGCTACCCTCCTGTAGGTTTTCAGTCCAACCCTGTTCCTGGAGAGCTACCATCCTGTAGGTTTTCAGTCCAACCCTGTTCCTGGAGAGCTACCATCCTGTAGGTTTTCAGTCCAACCCTATTCCTGGAGAGCTACCATCCTGTAGGTTGTCACTCCAACCCTGTTCCTGGAGAGCTACCATCCTGTAGGTTGTCACTCCAACCCTGTTCCTGTAGAGCTACCATCCTGTAGGTTCACTCCAACCCTGTTCCTGGAGAGCTACCCTTCTTGAGGTTTTTGCTCCAACCCTGTTCCTGTAGAGCTACCCTTCTTGAGGTTTTTGCTCCAACCCTGTTCCTGGAGAGCTACCCTTCTTGAGGTTTTTGCTCCAACCCTGTTCCTGTAGAGCTACCCTTCTTGAGGTTTTTGCTCCAACCCTTATGTAGTGGACTAGATTCTAATAATTAGCTGGTTGATATGCTGAATCCAGTTAGTTACAACTGGGGTTGGAGAGAAAACCTACAGAAGAGGGTTGAAGAGCCCTGCACTACAGAAACACAATGGGGAGAGAAGGAGCGAGTCACCACCACTATCACCATCACCCCCATCATAACCACCACCACCACCCCCACCATAACCACCACCATAACCAGCACCGTAATCATCATCACCACCACCACCATAACCACCACCACCGTAATCATCACCATCACCACCACCACCATCACCACCATAACCACCACCATAACCAGCACCGTAATCATCATCACCACCACCACCATAACCACCGTAATCACCACCACCATCACCACTAACACCACCACCATAACCACTAACACCAACACCATAACCACCACCACCACCGTAACCACCGTAATCACCACCACCATCACCACTAACACCACCACCATAACCACTAACACCAACACCATAACCACCACCATCCCCACCATCACCACTAACACCACCACCAAATGGGAAAAAAATTCAGTCTCTCGATGTGCAAAACTGATAGAGACATACCCCAAGCGACTGACAGCTGTAATCGCAGCAAAAGGTGGCGCTACAAAGTATTAAACTTAAGAGGGCTGAATAATTTTGCACGCCCAATTTTTCAGTTTTTGATTTGTTAAAAAAGTTTGAAATATCCAATAAATGTCGTTCCACTTCATGATTTTGTCCCACTTGTCGTTGATTCTTCACAAAAAAATACAGTTTTATATCTTTATGTTTGAAGCCTGAAATGTGGCAAAAGGTCGCAAAGTTCAAGGGGGCCGAATACTTTCGCAAGGCACTGTATGTAGTGGGAGAATAACAGTTTAGTGGTTTAGAACAGAAACCTTATATCTTACAGATCATGGACAGTCCAAACAAGCCAACAGTCTGACTCACCTTCTGTCCAGGAATACCATCCAGACCTGGTGAACCAGAAACACCCTGGTCACCCTGAGGGAGAAATAGAACACACACGCACAATTAGGATTAGGCATGCACACGCACACACACGAAAGCACGCACACACACACACACACACACACACACACACACACACACACACACACACACACACACACACACACACACACACACAGTAAAAGGGAAGGCCTTAAGGCATCTCTAAAACAGCAAAACAGTACTCTGCCGTAGCTAATACAGTTCGGATGGAAACCACACGAACCACACAGTCAGAGTAGGCCAAGTCACATCACCATCAATCTCAAAATGAATGTTATGACACTTGATATAGACTTTGCATGTCATGTGCAGTGTTGAGTAACGCAGACCAACTTTAGTCAATTCTAAAACCTTATCAAGTATAGGAAAATGTTTGGGTGGGCCGCGCCTTTTAAGTGTTATGTCCTTAGACTGGATCGAGTTTCATAGACAAATATGTCCCTGTGTGTGTGTGTGTGTGTGTGTGTGCGTGTGTGTGTGTGTGTGTGTGTGTGTGTGTGTGTGTGTGTGTGTGTGTGTGTGTGTGTGTGTGTGTGTATTCTTCAACTTCTAAGGGCTCTAGAGGAGGGTTTAGAGGGTGATGATGCTTTAGAGTGGTCCTGGTGAACTGAAGGTGATAGACCATGTACAGACCCAGCTGACAGGGCACTCTCTGACTCTCTGTTATGTTTAAAGAGTTTATCATGTTCAAACACATATGTAAGTTGTGAAATAGCTCATATATATATATATATCCCATATACAGTATATTGTATAAATATAAAATATTTCCACGATAGCACCCTGGATGGTTCCGACCTTGAATATGTGGACATCTATAAGTACCTAGGTGTCTGGCTAGACTGTAAACTCTCCTTCCAGACTCATATCAAACATCTCCAATCGAAAATCAAATCTAGAGTCGGCTTTCTATTCCGCAACAAAGCCTCCTTCACTCACACCGCCAAACTTACCCTAGTAAAACTGACTATCCTACCGATCCTCGACTTTGGCGATGTTATCTACAAAATTGCTTCCAACACTCTACTCAGCAAACTGGATGCAGTTTATCACAGTGCCATCCGTTTTGTCACTAAAGCACCTTATACCACCCACCACTGCGACCTGTATGCTCTAGTCGGCTGGCCCTCGCTACATATTCGTCGCCAGACCCACTGGCTCCAGGTCATCTACAAGTCCATGCTAGGTAAAGCTCCGCCTTATCTCAGTTCACTGGTCACGATGGCAACACCCACCCGTAGCACGCGCTCCAGCAGGTGTATCTCACTGATCATCCCTAAAGCCAACACCTCATTTGGCCGCCTTTCGTTCCAGTTCTCTGCTGCCTGTGACTGGAACGAATTGTGCACCAAAAATCGCTGAAGTTGGAGACTTTTATCTCCCTCACCAACTTCAAACATCTGCTATCTGAGCAGCTAACCGATCGCTGCAGCTGTACATAGTCTATCGGTAAATAGCCCACCCATTTTTACCTCCCTCATCCCCATACTGTTTTTATTTATTTACTTTTCTGCTCTTTTGCACACCAGTATCTCTACCTGTACATGACCATCTGATCATTTATCACTCCAGTGTTAATCTGCAAAATTGTAATTATTGGCCTACCTCCTCATGCCTTTTGCACACAATGTATATAGACCCTTTTTCTACTGTGTTATTGACTTGTTAATTGTTTACTCCATGTGTAACTCTGTGTTGTCTGTTTACGCTGCTATGCTTTATCTTTATCTTTACCTTCTGGCTTGAGTTTCCAGGGAACCCGTCTTTCCTGGTCTCTCCCTGTAAAGGAAGACATGATACAGTCAGTAGCTGCTGCTCCTTATTGGTCATTTAGTTAGTGACTGCTTGTCTTATTGGATGTACAGTCAGTGGCTGCTCTCTAATTGGCTGTACAGTCAGTGGCTGGTCTCTAATTGGCTGTACAGTCAGTGGCTGGTCTCTAATTGGCTGTACAGTCCGTGGCTGGTCTCTAATTGGCTGTACAGTCAGTGGCTGCTCTCTAATTGGCTGTACAGTCAGTGGCTGGTCTCTAATTGGCTGTACAGTCCGTGGCTGGTCTCTAATTGGCTGTACAGTCCGTGGCTGGTCTCTAATTGGCTGTACAGTCAGTGGCTGGTCTCTAATTGGCTGTACAGTCAGACGCTGGTCTCTAATTGGCTGTAAAGTCAGTGGCTGGTCTCTAATTGGCTGTACAGTCAGTGGCTGGTCTCTAATTGGCTGTACAGTCAGTGGCTGGTCTCTAATTGGCTGTACAGTCCATGGCTGGTCTCTAATTGGCTGTACAGTCAGTGGCTGGTCTCTAATTGGCTGTACAGTCAGTGCCTGTTCTTTTAGTAGCAGCTTGTCTCTCCCACGTCTATGGCAAGTAAGTATGGTTAAAATTGAACTGTTTCTAAAAGTTCCCTGAACACGTCACAGACATGGCTATAATATTTTCCTGAATGTTGCAGCCAAGGAATGGTGGTATGATTGGGACAACATGAATAGGCCTTGATTAAGCTTAGTTTGTAGCAATAGTTCCTTAATTGGACTAATTGTCATATTGATACAGCATGCCACCCTGTATCCCACTGCTGTCTGCCTCTGAAGCAGGGTCAGTCCCTGGATGGGAGACCAGATGCTGCTGGAAGTGGTGTTGGAGGGCCCGTAGGAGGCACTCTGGTCTAAAAAATAAAATGTCCCAGGGTAGTGATTAGGGACATTGCCCTGTGTAGGTTTCTGTCTTCCTGATGGGACGTTAAACGGGTGTCCTGACTCTCTGTGGTCACTAAATATCCCATGGCACGTAAGAGTAGGGGTGTTAACTCTGGTGTCCTGGCTAAATTCCCAATCTGGCCACCTAATCAACCCCAGCTTCCAATTGGCTCATTCATCCTCCCTCCTTTCCCTTGTAACTATTCCCCAGGTCTTTGCTGTAAATGAGAATGTGTTAAAATGATGTCAAATAAATCAACGTTTATTTGGTTGACATAGAACTACAATGGTTAAATGCCACTTTTTTTACATCTTCTAATGAGACCATGTTGAAGCAGCTAGCAGAACAAGGCCCCAACACAGTGAAACAGGGTTACTGTGGCTCTGGGACTTGTAGCTTGCCAATTATCGGGTAATACAATCCACCTCTCTCTGCAGCTGTTGGAGCGCTGTGTTAAATACAACAGGCTCGGGACAGCTGTAAGGGAAGCAGGATGGGACACTAGCTTAGCTCAGTGAACTGCTGGACCTCCTAAATCCTCTGGCTAATGTGTGAATAAGACACTGACGGCCACTGACTGTAGCCTACATTAGTATAAGGACATGCCCTGGGCCATAATGGTTATAATAACTTTTGGAGAAAATATCCAAATAATGTATGTTTTTGACATTTCTAGAATGTGTCCAAGCTGAAATCTTTAATTGCTACATTCATTTTTGTACTTATAAATTAATGATATTGTATATATCCATAGATTCTAGAAGAACAGAACTCGTAAATTAATCATACTGTATACACCCATAGATTTTTTTTTAACTTATAAATGAGGTTAGATCAGCTGTCATACCACTTCAGAACCCAACATATAAGCGTGTTAAATGTGTAAACAAAATAAACAAACACTGTATTGTGTCAAAACATATTTAAAACTATCATTTTGATATCATGGATGGTCAGTCCTTGCATCCATAGTTCTGTCTACAAATTTGAATGGCTACTTTTCTGGGGCGGTGGTTAGAGGGGCGAGTAACCGAAAGGTTGGTGGATCAAATCCCTGAGCTGACAACATAAAAATCTGTTGTTCTGCCCCTGAACAAGGCAGTAAACCCACTGTTCCCAGGTAGGCAGCCATTGTAAGTAAGAATGTGTTCTTAACCCACTTGTAAAGTTAAATAATGGTTAAATACATGTTTTAAATGTTTTATTATCCAGGCCCATCCCTCAGTTGCTTACCAAAATAGAAACGGGGTGGAGCGCTTGTTATTGTTTCAATTGAGGACTGTAGCTTTAAAGTAACTGTCCAGTGAAAGTCTCATTTGAAAAGGTAGACTGACGTTGCCACGAGCAGCACCGCAGATATTGATATGAGTGTTATCCAAGACTTGGCTCTCACACGGTATCTGCACATGTTCACGGGTTCACTTCACTCTTTGCAGCCTGGTAACCAGGGCGCCAAAACAGAGAAGAAGTTGAGCCATGTGCTTTCTTGGTGGTTGCAGAAACTGACCCACTATGCTGTTTACTTTCTGTATGTATGTTGTATTGCTGAGTCTACCTCTAAAAGATCTTATGTTGTTGACTCGTATTAGTGGACAAAGCAGAAAAGTGAAGAAGAAAATAGTTCAAAAATCCCTCTAACTATTATCTCAAACTGACCATTTTAAGTTGCTTGTCATTTCCTCAGAGAAGATCACGTCCTGTTTTTGGCAGAGACATCAAATAGTCTGAGCTGGCCAATCAGCTGTTTACTTGTCTTTTTATTTTATTTATGGTATATAGATCCACACCATGTTGTTGTTGGGGTACGCCCACACCATTGCAACACAGAAAATATGTTTTTTAACATACTAAATAAGGAAATGTAGTTCACTCATTTTGTAATTAATTATAGGTAATAGTTCATAGAAATCTGGAAACACTGGGCAGTTACTTTAAGGACATGTCCATGTGGCCTACTAGTGATGTTGGAGATATAGTAGCCTATGGAATCTATAGAATAATCAGTGATGTAGGAGATAGACAGTAGCCTATGGAATCTATAGGATCATCAGTGATGAAGGAGATAGACAGTAGCCTATGGAATCTATAGGCTCATCAGTGATGTAGGAGATAGACAGTAGCCTATGGAATCTATAGGCTCATCAGTGATGTAGGAGATAGACAGTAGCCTATGGAATCTATAGGATCATCAGTGATGAAGGAGATAGACAGTAGCCTATGGAATCTATAGGATCATCAGTGATGTAGGAGATAGACAGTAGCATATGGAATCTATAGGATCATCAGTGATGAAGGAGATAGACAGTAGCCTATGGAATCTATAGGATCATCAGTGATGTAGGAGATAGACAGTAGCATATGGAATCTATAGGCTCATCAGTGATGTAGGAGATAGACAGTAGCCTATGGAATCTATAGGATCATCAGTGATGTAGGAGATGGACAGTAGCATATGGAATCTATAGAATAATCACTGAATCAGGAGATAGAACCCTATAGTCTACTGGTATAGGAATGTTCAACATCCATTTAGACAAAGCAGAGTCACCCCAGTAACACCATGTACAGTATTGTGTACTGCAGGTGTGTATAACTGATGTTGGGGATAGATAATAGCCTATAGCTATTATGTTCTGCCTGATCATTAATAGCACCCAGATCTCAATCAGTCCCTGATTAGGGTCAGCAGTGTAACTGGCTTCAAGGTATAGTTTGGAATATAAGGTGCCTATAGGGATGTTTGCATTCTCTTTAGAACAAGTGGACTCTTCCCCAGGGCTGATATGAGGCTTAGGTCCAACGCTCAGCAGAGCATTAAACCCCAATCTGCAGCAGAATCACAGGGTTAAAGGTTACCCTGGTGCCTGTAACTCTACATCCACTCCCTGTGTGAACTGAAACATTGTCCTATGGCATTCTCCTTCATTCTTCCCCTCTGACTGTCTGTCTGCTTCCATGTCAAGGAAGGGCAGATCATTAATCAAATGTCTTTCACACCCATGCACACACACACACACACACACACACGTCCCCCTCTAAGTGACAACATGAGCGTTCTCCTCTGTTGAATCCATTAGAGATAATTATGACACTCTTCAACAGGCTGATTAATATATGTTAGTGCTCCAACGTGCATAATTGGGCTTATTTCTAACTAGCTGAATGTTTGGTGTGTGATCATGTATTGACAGTGGTGACAATAGTTTTCACCATCTACAAAATTAGACATTGAAAGCAAAGCTAGATTCGGTGGTGAAGGTTGCTAACGAGCCCTTCACAAGTATTAGATTACTCAGAACCCACGCTGTTCTGTGGCAGGTCTGCCAGTTTTCACTAGCAGAAGGGACTTTTCATAACAGGTTAGGAGAATGAGGTTCAGGTTAGGAACAGTGTTTGGGATAGGGTTAGCTAAAACGCATTAAAAACAAAACAAAAAAACGTGACTGGAACATATCTAGCTACAACCAGGCCTGCCCTGAGAACACCCTCCGTTTCCACTAATGTGATTCTGCTAAAAACAACACTACCTCTGACCATGCTGACTGTCTAACAATGTGTTGGTGTGCAGTGTGCAGTGGTGGCTAAACATTTAAGAATCTTTGAAGTCCGTTAGCATCTGAAAGAGAACGCTGGCTGTTGCTTTGACCCATACATTGTGTTCGGAAAGTATTCAGACCCCTTCACTTCTTCCCCTGCTGTGTCACGTTACAGCCTTATTCTACAATGGATTCAATTGTTTTCTTTAATCAATCTACACACACACACAATACCCCATAATGACAAAAAAAACATTTTTTTTAGAAATGTTTGCAAATGTAAAAAAAAATCTGAACTATCATTTACATAAGTATTCAGACCCTTTACTCAGTACTTCCCCCAGATCTGTGCCTCGACACAATCCTGTCTCAGAGCTCTACGGACAATTCCTTTGACCTCATGGCTTGGTTTTTGTTCTGACATGCACTGTCAACTATGGGAGCCTATATAGACAGGTGTGTGTCTTTCCAAATCATGTCCAATCAATTGAATTTACCACAGGTGGACTCCAATCAAGTTGTAGAAACATCTCAAGGATGATCAATGGAAACAAGATGCATCTGAGCTCAATTTTGTGCCTTTCTAAATCATGTCCAATCTATTGAATTTACCACAGTCGGACACCAATCAAGTTGTAAAACATCTAGAGGATGATCAATGGAAACAGGATGAATCTGAGCTCAATTTTGAGTCTCATAACAAAGGGTCTGAATACTTATGTAAATAAGATATTTCTGTTGTTTAGTTGTAGTAAATGTGCAAACATTTCTAAAAACTTGTTTTCGCTTTGTCATTATGGGGTATTGTGTGTAGATTGATGAGGATTTTAAAAAATGAAATCGTTTTAAGGATTGAAAATGTGGAAAAAGTGAAGGGGTCTGAATGCTTCCCGAATGCACTCTATTTTCTATTGCGAAAGGAGAGCAGCATAATATGAATGGAGAAATAGAGACATTTATCTTTGGTAGTAAAACCATAAGCCCTATTAATGTGGTATGTTTTTAATGCTTTAAGGGATTTTGTGGGCATCCTCCTGAGTTTATGTGTTGTCATTACTCCTCGGGAAGAAAACCTTCGAATATCACCTTCAAACACACTTCATACCCTCTTTCATCAAGGAAATCATTTTATTTTCCTTCATCCATCCATCCATAATATGATTTTTACTAGACCGTGACACTGAGTAACAGAAGCTCTTCACTTCAATAAATGCATAAAATTCACTGATGCTTCATTCCCATTGGAAGTCCACTTCTAAGAATGACTTTTAACAGTCAGCCGACTCATTCAGGTTTTACAGTATTACCTTGACTGGAGCGTTAAACAGGGGGAGAAATGGGTTATATAGAACTGAAGGACTGTACAACTCAAATGAAGTAGAGAAGCACAGCCACTTGAAGACTCCAACTGTACATGTACATACAATAGATGGATGTGTGCTAGCAATAGCAGAATGATGACATTTTATGGAAAGAGGAAGAGAAATCATCATTATAACCTTTAATGCACCCCTTACGTAGTTATTGGCAATTGAGCTTTTACAGAGATTTATACAGAAGCTCCAATACTGGTTAGACTTTAGAGCATTTAAACAGAATCATAATGAGAACTGTGGGTTAATTGTTATGACCTTACAAGGAAAACGTTGGGGGGGGAAATTGGGGATTAACTTGTGGTTGTGTTACTTCAAGAGAAGAGAAAGTATAAATCTAGCACTGTGGTGAAAGTTGGATGGAGGATCCTAATCCCGTTCACAGTGATGAAACAGCTGTGGTTATCCAAGGTTCTTCAGAAGATTAAACACATCTATCCTGGTATTATAAGAAGGCAGCTTCCTTGAAAGGAAATCACTTTTTCCTAATGGCCTTGTATTATATTATAGGATTTAAAGCCCTAGTGCTATGTTATACGACATACAGTCCTAGTACTATGTTATAGGATGTACAGTCCTAGTACTATGTTATACGACATACAGTCCTAGTACTATGTTATAGGATGTACAGCCCTAGTACTATGTTATAGGATGTACAGCCCTAGTGCTATGTTATAGGACGTACAGCCCTAGTGCTATGTTATAGGATGTACAGCCCTAGTACTATGTTATAGGACATACAGTCCTAGTACTATGTTATAGGATGTACAGCCCTAGTGCTATGTTATAGGATGTACAGCCCTAGTACTATGTTATAGGATGTACAGCCCTAGTACTATGTTATAGGATGTACAGCCCTAGTGCTATGTTATAGGATGTACAGCCCTAGTACTATATTATAGGATGTACAGTCCTAGTGCTATGTTATAGGATGTACAGCCCTAGTGCTATGTTATAGGACGTACAGCCCTAGTACTATGTTATAGGATGTACAGCCCTAGTACTATGTTATACGACATACAGCCCTAGTGCTATGTTATAGGACGTACAGCCCTAGTACTATGTTATAGGATGTACAGTCCTAGTACTATGTTATAGGATGTACAGCCCTAGTACTATGTTATAGGATGTACAGTCCTAGTACTATGTTATAGGATGTACAGCCCTAGTACTATGTTATAGGATGTACAGTCCTAGTACTATGTTATAGGACGTACAGTCCTAGTACTATGTTATAGGATGTACAGCCCTAGTACTATGTTATAGGATGTACAGCCCTAGTACTATGTTATAGGACGTACAGTCCTAGTACTATGTTATACGACATACAGCCCTAGTACTATGTTATAGGATGTACAGTCCTAGTACTATGTTATACGACATACAGCCCTAGTACTATGTTATAGGATGTACAGTCCTAGTACTATGTTATACGACATACAGCCCTAGTGCTATGTTATAGGACGTACAGTCCTAGTACTATGTTATAGGATGTACAGTCCTAGTACTATGTTATAGGACATACAGCCCTAGTACTATGTTATAGGATGTTCAGCCCTAGTACTATGTTATAGGATGTACAGTCCTAGTACTATGTTATAGGATGTACAGTCCTAGTACTATGTTATAGGATGTACAGTCCTAGTACTATGTTATAGGATGTACAGTCCTAGTACTATGTTATACGACATACAGCCCTAGTACTATGTTATAGGATGTACAGCCCTAGTGCTATGTTATAGGACGTACAGCCCTAGTACTATGTTATAGGACGTACAGTCCTAGTACTATGTTATACGACATACAGCCCTAGTGCTATGTTATAGGATGTACAGCGCTAGTACTATGTTATAGGACGTACAGCCCTAGTGCTATGTTATAGGATGTTCAGCCCTAGTACTATGTTATAGGACGTACAGCCCTAGTACTATGTTATAGGATGTTCAGCCCTAGTACTATGTTATAGGATGTACAGCCCTAGTACTATGTTATAGGACGTACAGCCCTAGTACTATGTTATAGGACGTACAGCCCTAGTACTATGTTATAGGATGTTCAGCCCTAGTGCTATGTTATAGGATGTACAGCCCTAGTACTATGTTATAGGATGTACAGCCCTAGTACTATGTTATAGGATGTACAGCCCTAGTACTATGTTATAGGATGTACAGCCCTAGTACTATGTTATAGGACGTACAGCCCTAGTACTATGTTATAGGATGTTCAGCCCTAGTACTATGTTATAGGACGTACAGCCCTAGTACTATGTTATAGGATGTTCAGCCCTAGTACTATGTTATAGGACGTACAGCCCTAGTACTATGTTATAGGATGTTCAGCCCTAGTACTATGTTATAGGATGTACAGCCCTAGTGCTATGTTATAGGATGTACAGCCCTAGTGCTATGTTATAGGATGTACAGTCCTAGTACTATGTTATAGGACGTACAGCCCTAGTACTATGTTATAGGATGTTCAGCCCTAGTACTATGTTATAGGATGTACAGCCCTAGTGCTATGTTATAGGACGTACAGCCCTAGTACTATGTTATAGGACGTACAGCCCTAGTGCTATGTTATAGGACGTACAGCCCTAGTACTATGTTATAGGACGTACAGCCCTAGTGCTATGTTATAGGACGTACAGCCCTAGTACTATGTTATAGGATGTACAGCCCTAGTGCTATGTTATAGGATGTACAGCGCTAGTACTATGTTATAGGATGTACAGTCCTAGTGCTATGTTATAGGACGTACAGCCCTAGTGCTATGTTATAGGACGTACAGCCCTAGTGCTATGTTATAGGATGTACAGCCCTAGTACTATGTTATAGGATGTACAGTCCTAGTACTATGTTATAGGACGTACAGTCCTAGTACTATGTTATACGACATACAGCCCTAGTACTATGTTATAGGATGTACAGCCCTAGTACTATGTTATAGGACGTACAGCCCTAGTGCTATGTTATAGGATGTACAGCCCTAGTACTATGTTATAGGATGTACAGTCCTAGTACTATGTTATAGGACGTACAGTCCTAGTACTATGTTATAGGACGTACAGTCCTAGTACTATGTTATAGGATGTACAGTCCTAGTACTATGTTATAGGATGTACAGCCCTAGTACTATGTTATAGGATGTACAGCCCTAGTACTATGTTATAGGATGTACAGCCCTAGTACTATGTTATAGGATGTACAGCCCTAGTACTATGTTATAGGATGTACAGCCCTAGTACTATGTTATAGGATGTACAGCCCTAGTACTATGTTATAGGATGTACAGCCCTAGTACTATGTTATAGGATGTACAGTCCTAGTACTATGTTATAGGATGTACATCCCTAGTACTAACACATTCACAGCTCCCAGGTGGAATCAAATCTAAACATTGACGTCGTCATGAAATGATTGCTTTTTCTTCTTCCTTTACAATCCCCAGAACATGTTCAGCACCACACTACAGATGTACTCCATTCCGCCCTGCCTGCTTGCTTGCCTTCTCAACCAGCTGTCACTCATTTCATTTAGTCCCACAATGCACTTCTTCTGAAAAGTGATAATAATGCCAGGAATCCTATTCGGGGCAGTTGATTGGTTGTCCCAGTGTCGCTGAACCCAGCCTGTCTGTCAAAACGTATAACTTCAACAGAGGTACAGTAATTAAATGACCCTTTCAGAAATGACATGACGTTGTATTGGGTTCCCAGTTTAATAGAACAAGTAAATGGTGTGCTCACAGGAGTCTATTCACCTGAGTATGATACGCTTGGAGGTTTCCCCACAAGTTACTTTCAACCTGAAAAAAAACTCATTATGACTTTAAAGAGATTTATTTTGTGCTACTTTTAATGATTTAATGGTATCTAAAGTGCCAAGACTAGTTCAATAAGGATATATGGACTGAGGTGTTTTCTTTGGTCCTCGTAGACCACTATAACAAACCTAACGCCACTTCTACAGCAGGAACACACTAATTATAATGGAGAGTTTCACAAATAACCCAATTCCCCCTCCTCTCGGTCGGTCCTACAGGTAGAATGATTTAAAGCTTGTGTAGTAGCTGTTGTACTTCCTCTGAATTCCTGAGTGGTTTTAAGGGGAAAACAGAAGGTCTGCATAACAAATGGCACCCTAGTCTCTATATAGTGCATGTTTATGACCAGGCCTATAAGATATCTCATAGGGCTCTGCTCCAAAGTAGTGCACTATATTGGGAATAGGGTTCCATTTAGGACACAACTCAAGGTCCTACTAGCTCTGCAAAATGTCGTTACCCAAACTACACCACTCTATGGTAATTGGGTCAATGACCACAAAGACCATCTGGTCCTAATAGGCGAATCACCACCTGTTCAGAGAAATTACTTCCTATCATTCTTCATTCCCAAACACACTGGATCTTCTTTACTCTCTCTCTGTCAAACACACTGGCTCTTCTTCTCTCTCTCTCTCTCTCTGTCAAACACACTGGATCTTCTTTACTCTCTCTCTCTGTCAAACACACTGGCTCTTCTCTCTCTCTCTCTCTCTGTCAAACACACTGGCTCTTCTTCTCTCTCTGTCAAACACACTGGATCTTCTTTACTCTCTCTCTTTCTGTCAAACACACTGGCTCTTCTTCTCTCTCTCTCTCTCTCTGTCAAACACACTGGCTCTTCTTCTCTCTCTGTCAAACACACTGGATCTTCTTTACTCTCTCTCTTTCTGTCAAACACACTGGCTCTTCTTCTCTCTCTCTCTTTCTGTTAAACACACCGGCTCTTCTCTCTCCCTTTCTGTCAAACACACTGGCACTTCTCTCTCTTTCTGTCAAACACACTGGCTCTTCTCTCTCCCTTTCTATCAAACACACTGGCACTTCTCTCCCTTTCTGTCAAACACACTGGCACTTCTCTCTCTTTCTGTCAAACACACTGGCACTTCTCTCTCTTTCTGTCAAACACACTGGCGCTTCTCTCTCTTTCTGTCAAACACACTGGCACTTCTCTCTCTTTCTGTCAAACACACTGGCGCTTCTCTCTCTCTGTGTCAAACACACTGACTCTTCTCTCCCTTTCTGTCAAACACACTGGCGCTTCTCTCTCTCTGTGTCAAACACACTGACTCTTCTCTCCCTTTCTGTCAAACACACTGGCACTTCTCTCTCTCTCTGTCAAACACACTGGCTCTTCTCTCTCTTTCTGTCAAACACACTGGCTCTTCTCTCTCTTTCTGTCAAACACACTGGTACTTCTCTCTCTCTCTGTCAAACACACTGGCTCTTCTCTCTTTCTGTCAAACACACTGGCTCTTCTCTGTCTCTCTTTCTGTCAAACACACTGGCACTCTCTCTTTCTGTCAAAGACACTGGCTCTTCTCTCTCTCTTTCTGTCAAAGACACTGGCCTCTTCTTCTCTCTTTCTGTCAAACACACTGGGTCTCTCTCTTTCTGTCAAACACACTGGCTTTTCTTCTCTTTCTCTCTTTCTGTCAAACACACTGGCTCTTTCTCTCTCGCTGTCAAACACACTGGCTCCTCTCTCTCGCTGTCAAACACACTGGCACTTCTCTCTCGCTCTCTGTCAAACACACTGGCACTTCTCTCTCTCTCGCTCTCTGTCAAACACACTGGCTCTTCTTCTCTCTTTCTTTCTGTCAAACACACTGGCCCTCTCTCTCTCTTTCTGTCAAACACACTGGCTTTTCTTCTCTTTCTCTCTTTCTGTCAAACACACTGGCTCTCTTCTCTCTCGCTGTCAAACACACTGGCTCTTTCTCTCTCGCTGTCAAACACACTGGCACTTCTCTCTCTCTCGCTCTCTGTCAAACACACTGGCACTTCTCTCTCTCTCGCTCTCTGTCAAACACACTGGCTCTTCTTCTCTCTTTCTTTCTGTCAAACACACTGGCTCTTCTCTCTTTCTTTCTGTCAAACACACTGGCCCTTCTCTCTCTTTCTGTCAAACACACTGGCACTTCTCTCTCTCTCGCTCTCTGTCAAACACACTGGCTCTTCTTCTCTCTTTCTTTCTGTCAAACACACTGGCTCTTCTTCTCTCTCTTTCATTCCCTTCGGCCTCAGCCCTCTATTTGTGCATTCACACGCTCATCTGCAATATACACAAGTGTCCCTATGCTGAGGGAGTGAAAATTATGGAGGATGTATTAGACCCTCCGATAGCCACTTCAAAGGCTTCAGAGCACAATTTCACACAAAACAACGGAGAGGCGTAATGGAGAGGCGTAATGGAGAGCCGTAATGGAGAGGCGTAATGGAGAGGCGTAATGGAGAGGCGTAATGGAGAGGCGTAATGGAGAGGCGTAATGGAGAGGCATAATGGAGAGCCACCTGTACTTGTTTATGTCTGATTTCAAGGCTTGAAACACGTTGCAAATTAAATGTTGAACTGATACTGACGGTTATATATTGTAAAAGGACAGGGGGAATCTGAATTTCAAACAATACAGTCTGGGACATATTTCCATTGTTAAATCATGGAGGATAACACACAATACAGTCTGGGACTTATTTCCATTGTTAAATCATGGAGGATAACACAATACAGTCTGGGACTTATTTCCATTGTTAAATCATGGAGGATAACACAATACAGTCTGGGACTTATTTCCATTGTTAAATCATGGAGGATAACACAATACAGTCTGGGACTTATTTCCATTGTTAAATCATGGAGGATAACACAATACAGTCTGGGACTTATTTCCATTGTTAAATCATGGAGGATAACACACAATACAGTCTGGGACTTATTTCCATTGTTAAATCATGGAGGATAACACACAATACAGTCTGGGACATATTTCCATTGTTAAATCATGGAGGATAACACAATACAGTCTGGGACTTATTTCCATTGTTAAATCATGGAGGATAACACACAATACAGTCTGGGACTTATTTCCATTGTTAAATCATGGAGGAATACACAATACAGTCTGGGACTTATTTCCATTGTTAAATCATGGAGGATAACACACAATACAGTCTGGGACATATTTCCATTGTTAAATCATGGAGGATAACACACAATCCAGGACATATTTCCTTATTTCTGTCTCCGTCTGTGTCTGTCTTTTCTCTGTCTGTCTTTTCTATGTCTGTCTCCGTCTCTGTCTGCCTCCGTCTGTGTCTGTCTTTTCTCTGTCTGTCTTTTCTATGTCTGTCTTTTCTCTGTCTCCATCTGTGTCTGTCTTTTCTCTGTCTCCATCTGTGTCTGTCTTTTCTCTGTCTCTGTCTTTTCTCCGTCTGTCTGTCTTTTCTCCATCTCCGTCTTTGTCTGTCTCCATCTCTGTCTGTCTTTTCTCTGTTTGTCTTTTCTCTGTCTCTGTCTGTCTTTTCTCTGTCTCTGTCTGTCTTTTCTCTGTCTCTGTCTGTCTTTTCTCTGTCTGTCTTTTCTCTGTCTCTGTCTGTCTTTTCTCTGTCTCTGTCTTTTCTCTGTCTCTGTCTCTGTCTTTTCTCTGTCTCTGTCTCTGTCTTTTCTCTGTCTCTGTCTATCTTTTCTCTGTCTGTCTTTTCTCCGTCTCCGTCTTTTCTCTGTCTGTCTTTTCTCTGTCTCTGTCTGTCTTTTCTCCGTCTGTCTTTTCTCCGTCTCCGTCTTTGTCTCTCTCCCTGAAATATGTAACTAAGGAAGCACAACAGCTTTATGTCTGTTAGAATTGTAACTGAATTCTACAGGTACAATACGTGTGTACACTTGCACAGTCATGATGGTATTTATTGAGCCAGATAGATATTCAACATCTCCTTTACCTTGTCTCCTTGATCGCCTTTCTCTCCTGGAAGTCCTGCCAAGCCTGGTAGACCTTGATCACCCTACAAAGAACAAGAACATTTAATTGATGTAATTTACCTGAACTAGCTTGCTAATGACTGTCCATCCACACATTAAAAACTCCCCAAAGACATGAGAAATTCCCCAAGGTATCCCTCTGTCTGAAGTCTGCTTTCAGCACACTTCCATGGACATTAGTGGAACCACCTCTGGAGATGGCGGCCATGCCTCAAACAAAGCAACTACATATTTGTGCCAAATTACTGCTAATAAGCTTTTATTTCCTGCCTTTGGTTGGCATCCAAGAAAACCCATTGGCATAAATGTGCTTTAATTTGGTATTTATTTTCTTGTTTAATACGTTTGGTGTCAGCAGTGGGATATCTGAATGCATGGTTCCATTAGAACAGAACCCTCCAACCCATTAGGATTATATTTGCTGTTTGGACAGATTGTAGTTGAGGATTGCTCAACTCCGATCTCCTATATCGAGGTTGAGTTGAGTATTGATAAGGGGTCGCACGATTTGCTGGCAACAACATTGAGTTGCCACCAGTCGATACTTGAAATTCTGAAAACGCTTACCTGTACCTATTTTTGTCCTGTACAACAAGAAGTCCTTCCGAAGGGTGCTGAAATTCATACTTTTACTAAAAATGTTTATCGAATACAATGGCACCCTATTCCCTATTGGCCTTGGTCAAAAGTAGTGCACAAAAGAGAGAATAGTGCTGTTTGGGACGCAGGATATTTCTATGGACTGTACCTTTTCTGCTGAACATTGACATCTGTCACTGCTGGAATGCTGGACCCGCTGGACCCGAGCTGGCTGGACGGGCTGGGAGAGCATCCGGGGGAGCTGGCCTGCTCCATCTGTATCCAAGGGATTGGGAGTCACCCCTCCAGCACCAGGGCCCTCCCTGCTAGGCTCACACTGTAGGATCAATACAAAGATTTACAGTTGGGATTTTTACTATTTTGTTGCCTTACAACCTGGAATTAAAATAGATTTTTGGGGGGTTTGTATCATTTGATTCACACGACATGCCTACCCCTTTGAAGATGCAAAATATTTTTATTGTGAAAAACACGAAATAAGACAATAAAACAGAACTTGAGCATGCATAACTATTCACCCCCCCCCCAAAGTCAATACTTTGTAGAGCCACCTTTTGCAGCAATTACAGCTGCAAGTCTCTTGGGGAATGTCTCTATCTAGCCACTGAGATTTTTGCCTATTCTTTAAGGCAAAACTGCTGCAGCTCCTTCAAGTTGGATGGGTTCCGCTGGTGTACAAAGTCATACCACAAATTCACAAATGGATTGAGGTCTGGTCTTTGACAAGGCCATTCCAAGACATGTAAATGTTTCCCCTGAAATCACTCAAGTGTTGCTTTAGCAGTACGCTTAAGGTCATTGTCCTGCTGGAAGGTCAACCTCTGTACCAGTCTCAAATCTCTGGAAGACTGAAACAGGTTTCCCTAAAAAATGTCCCTGTATTTAGCGCCATCCATCATTCCTTCATATCTGACCAGTTTCCCAGATCCTGCCGTTGAAAACATCCCCACAGCATGATGCTGCTACTACCATGCTTTAACTGTGGAGATTGTATTCTTGAGGTGATGAAAGGTGTTGGGTTTGCGCCAGACATAGCGCTTTCCTTGATGGCCAAAAATTTCAATTTTAGTCTTGTTTGACCAGAGTACCTTCTTCCATATTTGGGGAGTCTCCTACGTGCCTTTGGCAAACACCAAACGTGCTTCCTTATTTTTTTCTTTAAGCAATGTCTTTTTTCTGGCCACTCTTCCATAAAGCCCAGCTCTGTGGAATGTATGGCTTAAAGCGGTCCTATGGACAGATACTCCAATCTCCGTTGTGGAGCTTTGCAGCTCCTTCAGGGTTATCTCTGATTAATGCCCTCCTTGCATGGTTTGTGAGTTCGGTGGGCGGCCCTCTCTTGGCAGGTTTGTTGTAGTGCCATATTCTTTCAATTTTATAATAATGGATTTTTATAACCGAACCCTGATCTGTACTTCTCCACTCCCTGACCTGTTTGGAGCTCCTTGGTATTCATGATGCCGCTTGCTTGGTGGTGCCTCTTGCTTAGTCATGTTGCAGACTCTGGGGCCTTTCAGAACAGGTGTACATATACTGAGATCATGTGACAGATCATGTGGCACTTGCACACAGGTGGACTTAATTTCATTTGTTAATTAGTTCTGAAGGTAACTGGTTGCACCAGATCTTATTTAGGGGCTGAATACATATACACGCACCACTTTTCAGTTGTTTATTTTTTTTAAATGGTTTGAAACAAGTTTTTTTTTTTCACTTCACCAATTTGGACTATTTTATATATGTCCACTGCATACAAACTGTTTAGACACATTACTCTGTTATTTAAGGGCCAGTTTCCTGGAACCACCTTAAGCCTAATCATTTCATGTTGTTATTCAATTATGTTTTCTAGTTCACTTGAACTTGAGTCCAGTGCTTGAAAGAATTTTGGTCTAGAAAGCAATGTAAAATCTCCATTCAAAGTGCTATTTAGTTTAGGATTAGGCTTAATTTGGGTATAGGAAACCAGACAATTATAATACAACACATGTTGAAATGCAGTTCTCAAATAGTCTGAAATGTAATAACAGTCCAGTACCACTACCGTATTTATAATCAGTTAATGTCCAATGATTCATTGACCCAATGAGATACCTGAATTACAGTGGAACTAGATGACTGTCCCAGGGGAATGAGGAAAGGACAATACTTAAGGTTTTGAATGCCAATACATTATTTCCTACCATATTGACTGAGCCCCAGTACTGAAACTCAATGCACACTGAGATAACATCCTGGTTATGGATATATATTATAACTGGCATAGGCCAAAGGTGAGAGGTCACTGATACACACTATTTCCAACCATATAGACCACATGTGACCTAGCACATTGAATCAACATAACCCAACACTCACTGAGATGACAACATGGACATGAATACATATAGGCCTAACTGTCAAAATGTCAAAGGTCACTTCTCCTTTTAAACACAGTTAGCAGTCCAAATTGCACGCTTTTTCCTATGGGCTCTGGTCAAACGTAGTGCACTATACTGGGAAAAGGGTGCTATTTGGGATTCATCCACAGGTCGTAAGGTCATTGACCTGTTCTGCAATATGAGCTAACAGAAGAATATCTATCTATCAATCTATCAATCAAATGTATTTATAAATCCCGTTTTACATCAGCAGCTGTCACAAAGATATTGCACAGTAACCTGGATAAGATGTCCCCTATGAAAGAAACATCATTCAGCTTTCAAGAAGGACAAACACAACCAGATTATATTACATATTGTCCTTAAATTCAAATATCGACCAAGAAGCCAGTTTCACTGCTTTAAAAATATATATTCCCCTCTTACAATTGGCTCATTCATCCCCCTCCTCTCCCCTGTAACTATTCCCTAAGGTAGTTGCTGTAAATGAGAACATGTACTCAGTCAACTTACCTGGTAAAATAACGGATACATTTAAAAATATATATATATATATTTTTATCAGGGACTGATTTAGACCTGGGAAACCAGGTGGGTGCAATTAATTCTCAGGTAGAACAGAAAACTAGAAATACTCTGGAATTCATAGGGAAAGAATTGAATGACCCAGCTCTACTGTATATCAAGCCACGTGGAAGGTCTCATGTATGTCCTAAAATGTGCACTGTACATGAAAGGAGTGTAAAAGATCTTACCGTAGATCCTGCCTGCTCACAGCAGTTCTCCATCTCAGCCAGGTATGGGTCACAGTAGATCAGGATTTGTTGCAGTTCGATCTGGAGAGAAAGACATCTGTTAGGGACATTATGATGATTCAGATATAGAGAAAAAAATACTTTTTAAAAAGCTAACAATGTATATTTTGAAATAGGAAACATGTTTCTTTGACCGAAACTAAGCAACCCCAGCACACCAAAATTGGTTCTGTGAAAGTTCCCAGAACATTTGTTTGTTCGCGGCAAATGTTCTTTCAGAATGCTTGTATAAAACATTTGCCTGATGTTTCAAGAACATTCAAGAACTGTTCTTTAACAGGTTGCCAGAATGTTTCATTAGGTTGTGGGAACAGTCTGGTGGAAACTTTTGGGTACATCACAAAAGATATGTTCCCCAAACACAAAAGCTGTCCAGTTGGGCCTCCGCTTCTAGAATGGTTCTTTAAGGGTGCAAAAAACATGAGATATTACAAGTACGTTCCCAGAACACATTTCCTCTGTTCTTTAAAGGTTCCAAGAATATTTCATTAGGTTGTGGTAACACTGACTGGTCAAGAGATATGTTCCCAAAACACAAAAACTGTCCAGTTATGCAAACATTCAGTTATCAAATAAAATGTTATTTGTCACATGCTCCGAATACAACAGGTGTAGACCTTTCCGTGAAATGCTTAATTTCAAGCCCTTAACCAACAATTCAGTTCAAGAAATAGAGCTAAGAAAATATTTACTAACTAAACTAAAGAAAAAAAAAGTAACACAATAAAATACAATACCAAGGCTATATACAGGGGGTACCGGTATTGAGTCAATGTGTGGGGGTACAGGTTAGTCAAGGTCATTTGTACATGTAGGTTGGGGTAAATGACTATGCATAGATAATAAACAGCGAGTAGCAGCAGCAGCGTTAAAACAAGGGGGGGGCATTTTATTAATTGTTCAGGAGTGTTATGGCTTCGGGGTAGAAGTTGTTAAGGAGTCTATTCGGCCTAGACTTGGCGCTCCGGTACCGCTTGCCGTGTGGTAGCAGAGAGAACAGTCTATGACTTGGCTGACTGGAGTCTTTGACAATGGTCGGATGCCGAGCAGTTGCCATACCAGGCGGTGATGCAACCGGTGAGGATGCTCTTGAGGGTGCAGCTGTATAATTTTTTTGAGGATCTGGGGACCCATGCCAAATCTTTTCCATCTCCTGAGGGGGAAACGTGTTGTCGTGCCCTCTTCACGACTGTCGTGGTGTGTTTGGACCATGATTATGTGTTGGTGATGTGGACACCAGGGAACTTCAAATTCTTGACCCGCTCCACTACAGCCCCGTCGATGTGAATGGGAGATGTGTTGTTGCCTACCCTTACCACCTGGGGTCAGGAAGACCAGGGTCCTTCGCTTAGTGATGAGCTTTATGGGCACTATGGTGTTGAAAGCTGAGCTGTAGTTAATGAATAGCATTCTCACATAGGTGTTCCTTTATTCCAGGTGGGAAAGAGCAGTGTGGAGTGCAATAGAGATTGCATCATCTGTGGATCTGTTGGGGCTGTACGTGAATTGGAATGAGGCTAGGGTTGCTGGGATGATGGTGTTGATGTGAGCCATGACCAGCCTTTCTAAGCACTTCATGGCTATCGACGTGAGTGCTACGGGGCGGTAGTCATTTAGGCAGGTTACCTTCACTTCCTTGGACACAGGGAATATGGTGGTCTGCTTCAAACATGTAGGTATTACAGACTCGGTCAGGGAAAGGTTGAACATGTCAGTGAAGACACTTGCCAGTTGGTCCGTGCATGCTCTGAGTACACGTCATGGTAATCTGTTTAAGGGTCTTGCTCACATCAGCTATGGACAACGTGATCACACAGCTGTCCAGTTTCCCTTCATATTCTGTAATGGTTTATACACCCTGCCACATCCAACGAGCGTCAGAGCAGGTGTAGTAGGATTCAATCTTAGTCCTGTATTCACGCTTTGCCCGTTTAATGGTTCGTCTGAGGGCAAAGCGGGATTTCTCATAAGCGTCTGGATTAGTGTCCCGCTCCTTGAAAGCAGCAGCTCTAGCCTTTAGCTCATGAGGATGTTGCCTGTAAATCCATGACTTCTGGTTGGGAAATGTACGTACTGACACTGTGGGGACGACGTCGTCGATGCACTTATTGATGAATCCGGTGACTGAGGTGGTATTCTCCTTAATGCCATTGGATGAATCCCGGAAAATATTCCAGTCTGTGCTAGCAAAACAGTCCTGTACCGTAGCATCCGTGTCATCTGACCACTGACCACGTATTGAGCGAGTCACTGGTACTTCCTGCTTTAGTTTTTGCTTGTAAGCAGGAATCAGGAGGATAGAATTATGGTCAGATTTGCCAAATGGATGGTGAGGCAGAGCTTTGAATACATCTCTGTGTGTGGAGCAGAGGTGATCTAGAGTTTTTTTCCCTCTGGTTGCATATGTGACATAATGGTAGAAATGAGGTAAAAAGGATTGCTTGCATTAAAGTCCCCAGCCACTAGGAGCGCCGCTTCTAGATGAGCATTTTCTTGTTTGCTTATTGCCTTATACAGTTCATTGAGTGCTGTCTTAGTGCCAGCATCGGTTTGTTGTGGTAAATAGATAGCTACAGCTACGGAAAATATAGATGAAAACTCTCTTGGTAGATAGTGTGGTCTACAGCTTATCATGAGGTACTCTCCCTCAGGCGAGCAATACCTTGAGATCTCTTTAATATTAGACACCAGCTGTTATTCATCTTATCGTATCTGTTCTGTCATGCCGATGCATGGAAAACCCATCCAAATGTATAAAATCTGTGTCGTGGTCCAGCCACGACTCAGTGAAACATAAGATATTTCAGGTTTTAATGTCCCGTTGGTAGGATAGTTTCGAGCGGAGATTATCCAGTTTATTTTCCAGTCACTGCACTTTGGCCAATAGAACGGATGGTAGAGGCGGGTTACTCACTCACCGACAAATTCTCACAAGGCACCCCTATTTCCGCCCCCTGTATTTCCATCTTTTCTTCACGCGAATGACAAGGATTTGGGCCTGGTATAGGAGAAGCAGTATATCCTTTGTGTCAGACCTATTAAAAAAAATCTTTGTCCAGTTCTAGTTAAGAAATCACTGTTCTGATATCCAGAAGCTCTCTTGAGTCATAATAGACGCTAGCAGCAACATTATGTGCGAAATAAGTTACAAACAATGCGAAAAAACACACAAAATAACACAGTTGGTTAGAAGCCTGTAAAATGGCAGCCATCCCCTCCGGCGCCATTCCCATGATGATGGTTTTGGAATCGTGCATGGCCATGCAGTCTTGGGTGAACAGGGAGTACAGGAGGGGACCAAGCATGCACCCCTGAGGGTCCCCCTTGTTGAGGATCAGCATGGCAGATGTGTTGTTGCCTACCCTTACCACCTGGGATCATCCTTGTAACATCAGGTGAATGTGTTTTGTACGCTAAAAGAAACATTATAGAATCATCCACATAACTGGACAGTTTTGGTGTTTTGGGAACATATATTTTGTTTTGTACCCTGTCATGATGTTGGCCTTTGGATAACCTTTTAGTGAATGTTAGGAGAACGTTACCTGTGGGTAAGGTTTATGACCCCCCATAAATACCTTCCTCCCTTCCCTCTCTTGACTCATAGAGAGTCTGGGAACATCAAACAAGTGGAGGAAAAGGATCCATATTTCGGGTAATAGAACCAGTTGAAAATATGCGTTGGTACTTCATGAATATGATGTCAGTTCAGTTGTCATCTGAGACATTATGACTGATGACAGGACGACCTAAACTATATCTGGGAAAGTCTACACATTATAGTTTTCAGATTCATATGGAATTGTTGTGCAATTCAAATGTTTAAATATAAAATTATTTGTGAAAAGATGAGAGATTTGGGTTTTCATAAGGTTAGAGCTCTGCTCAATCAGTGGCCCGCCCCTGTGAAGAGACATGGGTTGTAAACTATGAAACACACCCTTCTCTCCCTCCACGATATAAAGCCTTGACGAAAATGTAACCTCCTGTTCCGAGGATGATAGGACGACGGTCCATACGTTAAAAAGGACTAACATGTCAACTACAGAACTAAGCCAACCTCAGCGTGAGCTTTGGTTGTGAATGGTATAAACTTTGAACTCTTACTCACTAAAGAAGTGAGACATCCTAGCCGTTGGGTTAGCAACAGCAGCTGTAAACGTGGGCTAGGAAAGGACGGACAGAGTATCCCATCTACCACACTATGACGACACTACAACGTAACCGTATCACCACCACGGACACTCTTCAAAGGACAAAGGACTCTGTTGGGCAACACGGCCTTCCATCTACCACCAACCTATTGAAGCGCAGCTCAGAGTAAATATTTATTGCATTTTTCTTTTCCAAATGGGCGGTAATTTAGAATGCATAAGATTCTGTATTTACGACAGAGTAGCTGCCTACAGCCCGATAGAGACATAGCTTCTCCCTTTGTACCTCAAATCTTCCCGCTCTTTCACTTAAACCCAACCCCCGTCCTTTGTGTAACCAGCTGTCATATCTGTTCCGTCCGCTAGGGACGTTTTCCTTTATGACATCATTTGTAATCAATGTGTATATGTAATTCTGTGTGATTAATTAGGTATTTAGTAAATAAATATTTTGTGAAGATAACCAAGAAATTACAACTTTCAGATGAGACTGAAATAAGGTGACGATTAATATTGACTGCTATTGATGTAAAATATTACTAGGTCTTTAAGAGTTTATTCGGAAGATAACAGCTCTATAAATATTATTTCGTGGTGCCCCGACTTTCTAGTTAATTACATTTATATGATTAGCTCAATTAGGTAATAT